>NW_027361878.1:0-97500 GCF_039654945.1 Dendrobates tinctorius
AAATACAAAAAAAATTATAGAATATCACAATAAGTAAGAAACAGCACCCTATATAAGGTATAGATAGAATGAAGCCCCTCAAAGGCAAATAAGCCTCAGGTTGTAATATAACCAAAAGTGTAGCACATTCCTATAAGTGCACCACTAAAGCTGCAGATGGAAAGACAAAGAAGTCTCCAGGAGAGAAAGAAAATAATGCCTGAATGACAAAAAAAAAACCAATCCGGGCAAGAAAGTCCTAACAAAGTCCTCATACCCGCATGATGTGCCAGGAGGGGGTGGGTCGAAGCCCCACTCGTATTGCCACCGTAGCGTGGCTTCCTCAGGGGAAAGTGGAGGTGAATCCCAGTCACAATAATGTGCCTTTTTTATGCTGTTAAATCCATAGAAATTACTCACATGTGGGGCTAGTTCAACATACAGCGGGCCGGCGTCCGGAAGTGGTGACGGCGCTTGCGTCGTAAAGCACTCAGTATAGGCTGGTAATAGGAGTCAGTCAAAGGAATCTCGCGCATGCGTGGATTCAACATACCGCGGGCCGGCGACCAGAACTGGTGACGGCGCTTGCGTCGTAAAGCACTCAATGTAGGCTGGTAATAGGAGTCAGTCAAAGGGATCTTGCGCATGCGCTGATTCAACATATAGCGGGCCGACGTCCGGATTACTCATATATGGAGCTGATTTAAACAAACAGCGGACGGGCATCCAGACGTGATAACGGCGCTTGCGTCACAAAACACTCAAAGTCGTGCTATCATACGCGGTATAAACAGCCACCTGCAGACATGGATAAGCGCACAAATTTGCAGTTAACACTCCAGTGTTACAACAAATTCATGTATTCTTTGGTGGCTGATAGTGGGCATAGCTGATGGCCACACGCAGCAGCGTATTTAGGCTCACCTAGTGTGGGCTGGATCCCCTGGGCCTCAAGTCCGGGTAGACACATGTAACCCAGACTTTGGTGCAGCAAGCAGGGATGAGAGGACTTGGCACACTGAAAAATTTCAAGAGCAGCAGGATGGATTATGTGGAACACAGCAGGGATGGAAGCAAGTTGAAGTTCAGAATGCACAAAAGGTAGAACACACAAAGCCGAAGTCTAAAGTCTCAATCCTAATACACAGGTGTGTGCCCTAATAGGCTTTAAATAGGATTAGGGAGATGATGTCACTGAGCCATGCTAGGCAATTTGAAAATCTGATGTTGAGCACAGCAGAGGGCATCAGACCAAGGTGAAGGAAGCAGAGCCTGGGATACCCAGACAGGTGTATAACAAGCCGCACAGTGGAAACCTAACCTTATGGAAAACTTACTACAATTCAAAAAAAATAAATAAATCATGATTTGTGCTGGTCATTTAAACCCAGTTGTATTGATCTAGATCCCAATAATTTTTAGTTTGAAATCTCAATTAGAATTTCAATGCTGAATGATAGTTCAACAAGGCAACTGAAATGTAAAATCGCCTTTAGGACTCGTTCAGGCGAGGCTGTGGTCAGACTTGGGAGTACAATGTGAAAAACTTGCGCATCAGTACCAGGCACTGTCGCCGGCACTCGGACCGGAGTGTGAAGCTGCATAGAAATACATGCAGTTGCACACTCCGGTCCGAGGGCCGGCAGCAGTGCCGGGTATTGATGTGCAAGTTTTTCACATTGTACTCCCAAGTCTAACCAAGGCCTAAAAATCTGACACCACACTGAATAATGATTCAATAGGGTTGTTCAGATGACATTTTTTTTCACACACAATTAGTTTCCATGTAAAAAAAAGATCTCAGCATGCCCTATTCTTTTTTGTGTATTGGATGAGAATAACCTGTAAAATTGTAGTGGATCCAGCGCACGTGAATAGATAAAATCAATGTTTATTCCAAAATTGTCAAAAACCTCTTTCATAAAATGATTAGGCAAAAGGTCAATAAGGCTAATTTCACACTTGCTTTTTTTTGCTGCGCGTTTTTCCCGCAAAAAAACGCATTGAAAAAACGCATACAAACGCATACAAATGCTGCGTTTTTTTCAAGCATTTTTATGAGCATGCATGAAAAAAACGCAGCGTTTTTATGCGTTTGTATGCGTTTTTAGTGCGTTTTTACCGCGTTTGTTTTTTTCCAACATTAGGTGGCCCCTCACACTAACCCAAACCATGACTTTACTAACCCTAACCCTAACCCTGACCCTAACCCTAACCCTGACCCTAACCCTTAACCAAACCATACTAACCCTAACCCTTAACCAAACCATACTAACCCTAACTCTAAACCCTAGCTAACCCTAGCCCTAAACCCCCTTAACTAACCCTAACTCTAACCCAAACCCCTAAATTCCATTGTCCAACTAATGGTAAAAAAAAAAACGCATGCGCAAAAAAACGCATACATAAGCATGCCAATGCTGAAAAAAAACGCATTGCGTGCGCATGCGTTTTTTGAGGCAAGTCGGACGCCCAAAAAATGCAACAGGATGCATTTTGTGCGCCCGAGCGCATACCGCAAAAAAACGCATGGGCGGAAAAACGCATACAAACGCATGTGTATGCGCACATAAGCGCATCCCATGCAAAGTATAGGAAAAAAAAAATCGCATGCGTTTTTTAGCGCTAAAATACCGCGAAAAAAAACGCAAGTGTGAAACCAGCCTCAGACATGTGAGTTATTATGCATTTTGACACTTTAAACTCCTTGGTTCTTAGTCATAACAGTTTCTGTGCGAAAAAAAGATCTATTCTCTTCTTAGGATGAGAATGACCTATTCCAGTCAATGAGTGCACAATAAAGCAATGGGATCCTATACAGATCATCTGTGTAGCATCCAATTTTACAGATACATTGCTTCATTAACCTAGGAGATTATATTTGATAGTGTACCTTTAAATGTTGATGTCTGAAAAACCGACTCTGGCCTAAGGCTGTGTAGTTGGTGTTTTACAGGACCTGCAAGCTCTCGTTACTTTCTTTTTAATGGCTTGCTTGTATGAGACTTTCTAATGGGAGAGATTAGACGGAGATTGCAGTAGGTCCATTAAAGGATCAATCACCTAAAAGTACAGGTTGGATAATAATAATAATAATAATAATAATAAGCAGGTCAAATAATAATTACAGATATTTACTCAATTTGCTCCGAATGTGGGGAATATGACAATATTAGAGTAATGATTGTGTAGAGTGATCTTTTACTATACGACTGCACCCTGGTGTAACTATGAATTGTATTAATCTGGTAAACTTTAAGGGTTTTTCCAGTTTCATTTTCATAACATGTATTAATTTTAGGTTACTGTTTCTATTTTCTTCAGCAAACTTTGCTCAATACTAGTAGATCACCTTCTCTTCTGTATATAGCCTGTTACTGGGGAAACCTTTGAAGCATGCGAAAAGGCTGTTCAGCTAAGGCTTCTTTTACGCGTCCTGTGTTTTTGCAGGCCGATTTTTGCGGTCCCAATAGATTTCTATGGGGCTGCAAAATCGGCCCGCAAAAATACATCGGAGTGCTGTATGGCCTTGACGTCCGTAGATACAGCTGTGAAAAAATATCGAGCTTGCTCGATATTTTTCATGGCTCATGGACACGGCCGCAATAGAATTCAATGGTGCCGCAAAAACAATGGAAGCTTGTTTTTGCGGTACACCATATTTGCGGATCGCCGTATTTTTCCCCACCTATTTGACAAAACAGGGAAAAACAGCAATCCGAGAAGGCTTTTTGCTGCCCCTTTTTGTGGGAGACAGTGAAAATCACGGCAATACGGCCCGCAAAAACAGCCCTTAAAAACGGGCCGCAAAAAACAGGGGAGGTGAAAAAGAAGCCTTACCTGTAATATGTGCTCAATCTTATCTAGAACGTCTCTTCCTGTCCTTGGTTGGGAGAGCTGATCATTGGTTACAGGCAGTCACGCTCCTTGGGCCAAATCCTCCTTTCCATAGCTACACACGAGAAGTGGCCAGCTGGTCTAGAGTGTGCAATTTGTTGGAAAGAAACTTCTCTCCCTTGCAGTCAATGAAAAATAACAGGAATATGAAAAAGAATAGAACTTATGTACTGAGTAATTTAAGCTGAAAAGATGAATAAATGGAAGTATGGTTGATTGGATGCATGGATAACAAAAAGTATAAAGGGATGATTCGACAAAGACTTGTCTATTCTCAAAGGGGTTATATGTTTAGAACAATTCTTACTCATCAACGTTCCTCTGGTGGAACCCACTCTATTAAATTAGAATTACCTAGCCTGCTATATAAAATGTTTTATAAATTGGCCAACTCCTTTTAAGGAACACCTGCCAGCTCTTGTATTCTCTCTATATTAACAATTTTGGAGAATATTTCTTCTTCACAATTTTGTTCCTCCAAAAATGAATAAATTGACAACTAAGTGTTAAAATTCTCCTTATCGAAGGGTCATTATCAATATAGTCTGATACCTTGAACACCGATTAAATAGTTTACTGACATGCCGTCAGCTGGTAGCACATTTCCAGAAGGAAAACCAGACGAACGGCACAGCAGAGTTCTAACAAAAGATGCTTCAGAATTTTTACAAAAGACATGTCAGGAGTCATAACTGGTCCTCTTTAACCCCTTCACGACCTTTGACGCCACGTAGGCGTCATGAAAAGTCATGCCAGAACGACCCATGACGCCTATGTGGCGTCATGACTTTAAAGCCCCCCTGCGGGTCGGGTGACCTAGGTCACTGAAAGGTCACCCGACCCGCAGATACAGGGGGCTTTGTTCTTCGCCACAGGGGGCGTGGCTTCGCCCCCACGTGGCTACGATCGCTCTGATTGGCTGTTAAAAGTGAAACAGCCAATCAGAGCGATAGTAATATTTCATCAATGAAAATTGATGAAATATTACAATCCAGCCATGGCCGATGCTGCTGTAGCATCGGACATGGCTGGAGACACCGATTCCACCCCCCCCACCGGTGATCGCCCCCCCCGCAACTGAATGACAGCGGCGATCTGCCGCCGCTGTCATGATCTGCCCCCCTCCCATTCCCTCCGCTCCCCGCCAGCTTCCGATCCCTCCCTCACCCCATCTCACCTCCCCCGGCACCTTCTAAGTCCCCGTGTCGCTCCCGGTGTCCGGCGGGTCCGGTTCATGGGCGCCGCCATCTTAGAAAATGGCGGGCGCATGCGCAGTGCGCCCGCCCGAATCTGCCGGCTGCAGATTCAATTCTTTCATTTTGATCACTCTCACAGTGATCAAAATGAAAGAAAAAGTAAATAAACCCCCCGATTATCACCCCCATAGGTAGGCACCACTAATAAAATAAAGAAAATATTTTTATTTTTATTTTTCCATTAGGGTTAGGGTTGAAAAGAGGGTTAGGGTTGAAAAGAGGGTTAGGGTTGAAAAGAGGGTTAGGGTTAGGGTTGAAAAGAGGGTTAGGGTTAGGGTTGAAAAGAGGGTTAGGGTTAGGGTTGGAAAGAGGGTTAGGGTTAGGGTTGGAAAGAGGGTTAGGGTTGGAAAGAGGGTTAGGGTTGGAAAGAGGGTTAGGGTTGGAAAGAGGGTTAGGGTTGGAAAGAGGGTTAGGGTTGGAAAGAGGGTTAGGGTTAGGGTTGGAAAGAGGGTTAGGGTTGGAAAGAGGGTTAGGGTTAGGGTTGGAATTAGGGTTAGCGTTGGAATTAGGGTTAGGCTTGTGGTTAGGGATGTGTTAGGGTTAGGGCTGTGGCTAGGGGTGTGTTGGGGTTAGGGTTGGAGTTAGAATTGAGGGGTTTCCACTGTTTAGGCACATCAGGGGGTCGCCAAACGCGACATGGTGCAACCATTGATTCCAGCCAATTTTGCGTTCAAAAAGTCAAACGGTGCTCCCTCCCTTCCAAGCCCTGACGTGTGCCCAAACAGTGGTTTACCCCAACATATGAGGTATCAGCGTACTCAGGAAAAATTGCACAACAACTTTTGGGGACTAATTTCTCGTGTTACCCTTGGGAAAATAAAAAATTGGGGGCTAAAAAATTATTTTTGTGGAAAAAAATGATTTTTTCATTTTCACGTCTCTGCATTATAAACTTCTGTGAAGCACTTGGGGGTTCAAAGTGCTGCTCACCACACATCTAGATAAGTTCCTTGGTGGTCTAGTTTCCAAAATGGGGTCACATGTGGGGGGTTTCCACTGTTTAGGCACATCAGAGGCTCTGCAAACGTAACATGATGCCCGCAGACCATTCGATCAAGTCGGTATTTCAAAACGTCACTACTTCCCTTCCGAGCCCCGACGTGTGCCCAAACAATGGTCCCTCCCCACATATGGGGTATCAGCGTACTCAGGGCAAACTGGACAACAACTTTTGGGGTCCAATTTCTCCTGTTACCCTTGTGAAAATAAAAAATTGCGAGCTAAAAATTCATTTTTTGAGGAAAAAAAAAGATTTTTTATTTTCATGGCTCTGCGTTACAATCTTCTGTGAAGCTCTTCGGGGTTCAAGGTGCTCACCACACATCTAGATAAGTTTCTTGGGGGGTCTAGTTTCCAAAATGGGGTAACTTGTGGGGGGTTTCCACAGTTTAGGTACATCAAGGGCTCAGCAAATGTAACATGACGCCCGCAGACCATTCCATCAAAGTCAGCATTTCAAAATGTCACTACTTCCCTGCTGAGCCCCAACGTGTGCCCAAACAGTGGTTCCCCCCCACATATGGGGTACCAGCGTACTCAGGACAAACTGGACAACAACTTTTGGGGTCCAATTTATCCTAGTACCCTTGTGAAAATAAAAAATTGCCAACTAAAAAAAATTTTTTTAGGGAAAAAAAAAAGATTTTTTATTTTCACTGCTCTGCATTATAAACTTCTGTGAATCACCTGGGGGTTCAAATTGCTCACTATGCATCTAGATAAGTTCCTTAGGGGGTCTAGTTTCCAAAATGGGGTCATTTGTGGGGGAGCTCCAAAGTTTAGGCACACAGGGGCTCTCCAAACACGACATGGTGTCCGCTAACGATTGGAGCTAATTTTCATTTCAAAAAGTCAAATGGCGCTCATTCCCTTCTGCGCCCTGCCGTGCACCCAAACAGTGCCCCCCCCCACATATGGGGTACCAGCGTACTCAGGACAATCTGGACAACAACTTTTTTGGTTCAATTTCTCCTGTTACCCTTGTGAAAATAAAAAATAGCATGCTAAAAAATCATTTTTGAGGAAAAAAAATGATTTTTTTATTTTCACTGCTCTATGTTATAAACTTTTGTGAAGCACTTGGGGGTTCAAAGTGCTCACTACACATCTAGATAAGTTCCTTAAGGGGTCTAGGTTCCAAAATTGTGTCACTTGTGGGGGAGCTCCAATGTTTAGGTACACAGGGGCTCTCCAAACGCGACATGGTGTCCGATAACGATTGGAGCTAATTTTCCATTCAAAAAGTCAAATGGCGCTCCTTCCCTTCCGGGCCCTGCCGTGCACCCAAACAGTGGTTTATGACCACATATGAGGTATCGGTGTACTCAGGAGAAATTGCCCAACAAATTTTAGGATCCATTTTATCCTGTTGCCCATGTGAAAATGAAAAAACTGAGGCTGAAAGATAATTTTTGTGAAAAAAAGTACTTTTTTTTTTTTTTACGGATCAATTTGAGAAGCACCTAGGGGTTCAAAGTGATCACTATGCATCTAGATAAGTTCCTTGGGGGGTCTAGTTTCCAAAATGGGGTCACTTGTGGGGGAGCTCCAGTGTTTAGGCACACAGCAACTCTCCAAACGCGACATGGCAAGCGCTAAATATTCCAGCATATTTTCCATTCAAAAAGTCAAATGGCGCTCCTTCCCTTCTGAGCCCTGCCGTGCGCCCAAACAGTGGTTTTTGACCACATATGAGGTATCGGTGTACTCAGGGGAAATTGCCCAACAAATTTTAGGATCCATTTTATCCTGTTGCCCATGTGAAAAATGAAAAAATTGATGCTGAAAGAAAATTTTTGTTGGAAAAATTAAAATGTCCTTTTTTTCCTTCCATGTTGCTTTAGTTCCTGTGAAACACCTAAAGGGTTAATAATCTTCTTGAATGTAGTTTTGAGTAGCTTGAGGGGTGCAGTTTTTAGAATGGTGTCACTTTTGGGTATTTTCTACCATATAGACCCCTCAAAGTAACTTCAAATGTGAGGTGGTCCCTAAAAAAAAATGGTTTTGTAAATTTTGTTGTAAAAATGAGAAATCGCTGGTCAACTTTTAACCCTTATAACTTCCTAACAAAAAAATATTTTGCTTCCAAAATTGTGCTGATGTAAAGTAGACATGTGGGAAATGTTATTTAGTAACTATTTTGTGTCACATAACTCTCTAGTTTAACAGAATAAAAATTCAAAATTTGAAAATTGCGAAATTTTCAAAATTTTCGCCAAATTTCTGATTCTTTCACAAATAAACGCAAAAATTATCGATCTAAATTTACCACTAACATGAAGCCCAATATGTCACGAAAAAACAATCTCAGAATCGCTAGGATGCGTTGAAGCGTTCCAGAGTTATTACCTCATAAAGGGACACTGGTCAGAATTGCAAAAAATGGCCAGGTCATTAAGGTCAAAATAGGCTGGGTCATGAAGGGGTTAACCTCCTTCTGTATTAAAGTGCATTACTTATTTCTCTCTATTTTACAGCTTGAAGAAACAACTGGTAAAAATCTAAAGGAAAAGTGGGCAAGATGGCGAGATGTCATTTACCGGCAGCCAGTGCCACAGATTAGGTAATTTGAGGGTATTCTGTATTATCTTAACATCATCATTGCAGCCTCACAAACACCAATATTAATTGCAATATTTAATATGAGAAATACATTGCTTACCCCATTCTCCTGGTATGTAAACTATCCGAAATATATATAATGCTATATATATAATGCTGATCCACTAACAGCCTGTCTCCCTGGTTTCCCTTGCCGGCCAAAATATTGCTGTGCTAAAGTTGTAAACAGTTGTGGAAACAACAAGAATGCTCTCCAAAATAGGGGTGCTAATAGTTTATTTTTAGTTAACAAAATAGAACATGAAGGAACAAAAGTAGAATTGAAATCAAATCAATATTTGTTGTGAGCGCCCTTTGCTTTCAAAACCACATTAAAGCATCAATTCTTCTAGGTACCGTACTTGTCACTTGTACGCAGTTTTTGAAGGCTCTCGGTAGGAAGGTTGTTCCAAACATCTTAGAGAACTAACCACAGATCTTCTGTAGATGTCACTTGTGCAAATTCTTCTGTCTCTTCATGTAATCCCAGACAGTCTCAGTGATGCTGAGATCAGGGCTTTTCGGGGCCATATCCAGAACTCTGTTTTTTTTTTATACTGTGGACAGTTCTTATTGACCTTGACTGTATGTTCGGCATCATTGTCCTAATGCAAAACAAATTTGGAACCAATCAGAATGGCGCAGATGCTGAAGTGGAGGATGTTTTTTATTATTTAAACAAGGGAAATCAGCATTGTAAAAAAGGGTTGTGCAAGGAGTGACCAACACAGGGATAACACACAGAATATTGCCACAAGTCAATGTATGGCGCCTCTGTATGGCGCAGAATTATGGAAATATATTTCAAGTACAAGTTGATGATAATGTTGCAATACAAACTCAATTTTTTTCCTATTTGATTCATATTGAAACCATCACAAAAATGTGTCTCCATAGTTAAGCACACACTTTTATGATCACTGTATTATGGTTCCGTATAACTTAAAGATTGCATAGCGCTACAATAGATTGCCGTGCATTATGACTTTTGCCATAATTTTTCAAAAACACAGAACATATATACATGTATCATATACAACCTTACTTTGATTTTTTTTGTCTTTGGTTCCCATGCCATGTTGATTTAAAGTGGAACTGTTCTTTTGCAGAGAGTATTTTGGAGAGAAAGTGGCCCTATATTTTGCATGGCTTGGGTGGTACACCCTCATGCTGGGTCCTGCAGCTGTAATAGGAGTAGCGGTCTTTTTTTATGGGTTTGTGCATTTCAATTCCAGCAAAATCAGGTAAGACTCACTAACATTTGTTTTATGTTTGTATGGAACTATAGTCTTAGCAGTGTCTGTGAAGGCATAGGCATGGTTCATTGAAGTGATATTTAAGAGATGGATGCAAGAAAAGCAAAACCTGTTTTCCTTCATTTTCAGCTTCTTGAATATTCAATATTTTTCTAGGTGGTTTCTTTTTCACTTCTACAGCAGTACTCATACTATATGATGTAAGGGGTGAAATATTTCTAAAACTCAGGAGCCAGTCAGTACTTGCTTTATTGCTAGCATTTTATAGACTATATATAATCATCTTGTACAAATGTTCCCTATGAAGAGCAGTTATTGCTGTGGAGGATCCCACATGTCCATGCATTACATGATCATTCCATTGTGTTCAATGGGAACTGTGTAAAGGTCCCGTTACACGCAACGATATTGTGAAAGATATAGTTGCAACGTCACCAGTTTGGTGACGTTGCAGCGATGTCGAAATGACGTTGTTGCGTGTGACACGTAGCAACAATCAGTTGGTTGATCGTTACTCGTTGCCTAATGGTCTGGGCCATAAATCTTTCATTGGTCTCCCGCTGGGCAGCACACATCGCTGCGTGTGACAGCGAGAGACCAACGATCAGCGAGCTCCCAGCGCCATACAGCAGATGCTGGGAGCTAGTATCCAGGGTAAAACAGCGGGTCCCTAAGGCCTGTTTCACACTTCAGTTTTTTGTATCAGTTAAAATCCGCCAAAATGGCGGAAAGCGGATCCGTTGCTAAACTGATGTGAACAGATGCCACCAGACCGTTTTTTTTTACGGATCCGATGAATGAAGAATTTTAAAGGAACCGTAGCCTGGGGAGGAAGGAGAGAGAGAGAGATTTTTTTCCAGCCGCCAGAACAGACTTTAGGATTAAATTTCAGGCTGAGTGAAGTCTTTCGGGCATGCGCAGTGTGAAGTGCGGATCCTGCCGCCCGAAAAAACGTTACATGCTCCGTTCGGGCATGTCGGCGGACGTCAATATTTTGGCGGATCCGCAAAAAAACGGATCCAACGGATGGCCATCCGTCAAGATCCGCCAGTAATGCAACTCAATGGGAAAAAAACGGATCCGCCAAGCAAAATGGCTGATCCGTTTTTTTTGCAAAATGGCGGATCTTGACTGATGGACAAAAACTGAAGTGTGAAACAGGCCTAAGAGCCGCGTGGTGCTTAGTTACCCGCTGTTTACCCTGGATACCAGCGTGCTCAATGGTCCTGATCGGGTATCCAGGGGAAACAACGGGTAACTAATCCTGCGCGTTTGGGCTCAAAGTTCCTTATGTGAAAATAACGGTAGTGAGCATGTGTGACCATCACTTCCACAGACAAAAAAATTATTAGTGATTGCCAATTTTCACTAATGCTCCACTCGCACAAGGGATTTTTTTGGACAATATCACTATCGTCAAGATCTGCACTCAATATTCCACTTACCTCCTACCTTTTGATTTATCATCTATGTCTTTAATTCTAGAGGAAATCTTGCACTGTGGGACCTCCTTCACTGCCCAATATGCACATATCACTCCAATAAGATAACAAACAACTACAGTAGATATTTACAATAATCTCAAGGCCTGGCTTAGTCCTGGCAGGCCAGACTCTCTTGGTGCAAGGCATTTATTGTTAGTTTTCACTCTATATCAACTGGACTAAGCAACTGCAGATCTAATGGATAGTTGAATAGCCATTAATACTGTGCAGTAAAACCATCGTATTCTCTTATTGCCTTTAGTCAAGAGATTTGCACCGCGAACGCAACATTGATGTGTCCTCTCTGTGACCAGAATTGCCCATACTGGCCATTATCTGACACTTGTACGTATGCAAAGGTAAGATCTGAATGATCACCAAGTGTCCATCTATTATAAGGTTTGTAGCTTACATGAATTGATAAGCCCATTGCATTGACATATTCCATACTTCCACACTGGCCACAGATCTTTTATACTAGTATCTGCAGACATCCATATTCGGTACACATTATTCCTAATAAGATAATTTGAAGTGAACATGACAAATGTATCACTCATGTCACATGATAACCTTGTAGCTAACAACAGAGATCCAGTAAAGTCTGGATCATTACGTATAACGTGCCGATACAAAGAGGGTTTCATAACTGAACTATGAATCAATGACATTTCAAAATGATATTTTGCTACAATGTGACTGGTGCAGATCAATCTACTGGAACAACCACCAATAAGGAGGATGAGAAGACAGTGATGCTCCACTTTTACGTTTTACCTAATACTGCTCTGTGTTTCTTTGTAAAGTACTGCATCTCAGCCCAATTGAGGTGAAATACAGCTCTGGCAAAAATTAAAGAGACCACTGCAAAATTTTCAGTTTGTCTGATTTTTCTCTTTATAGGTATATTTTTGAGTAAAATGTAAATTGCTTTTTTATTCTATAAACTACTGACAACTTGTCTCCGAATTACCAAACAATACATTTTGTATTTATTTTCAGAAAATGAGAAATGGCTCAAAATAACAAAAAATGCAGGGCTTGCAGACCTCAAAGAATGCTAAGAAAACAAGTTCATAATCATTTAGAAACAATATTAATGTTTTAACTCAGGAAGAGTTCAGAAATCAATATTTTTTTTAAACTCTATTTTTATTACAATTTTTTTTTGTTACCAAACAAAAAGAAAAAGAAACCACAGATACAAGTCATGGTACATAGTTGCATAGTTTGGAGAAACGCATCCTCGCAGCCATAATTGTAAACATGTACACCTCGTAGCAGTCTGTCTAATAATCATTAGCGTCTCACTTCCTCCCTATGATTACATATTAGAAGATCAACCTTGACCTTGTTGCCCTTATCCCTCCCCAACAATCTCTCCCACCCCCCAAAAACCCTAAAACCTTTTCCTCCCTTGCTTTGTAAAAAAAAAAAAACCTACTCGCTCACAGACCCTAAGACCTTTTATCTTTGACTTTCTTTGGCTCACAGAAATCATTTGCTTCAGTTCAGGCTTAATATTCCCAGTGTTCCCCCCAATGATTCCCTGTGGTACCACGTTGTGTCTCTGAAAGGACCAACTATGCGTTGTATTTCCTCCTTATTACAGTGCTCCACAATATAATGCCTCCATTTTGTAAAAAATCTAGATGTTTCGCAAGACTTCCTCTTCTCTGCCTCTAACCTCTCCATTAGCATTACATGTTTCAGGCGTCCCGAGAGTTCTTTTATGGTGGGCATGTCCTTCTGTAGCCAGTTTTTTAATAATAGTTTTTTCATGAGCATTATGATTATGTGGACGACCTGCGGGGGCCCCCCCCCCCTACATGAGCATCGGGGCACCTTTCCCAGTGGTGAAATAAAACCAAATCTCTCGGGATTTCATCGCCCCAATCCCAAATGTTCTTTATATATTTTCTAACTGCAACCCACATGTCTGCCACCTGCTTGCAAATCAGCAGGCCATGAAGTAAGTCAGTATATGGGGTATTACATTTGGGACATTTCGTGAGTCTTTCTGGCTTATCAGAGCTCCTTGGAAACTGGAAGGCGTATATTGCCCTATGTATTATTTTGAATTGAGTTTCTCTCCAGCTTTCATTAATAAGGGACTGGCGAGCTTTAGTCCACCCCTTCCTTATTTTGTCTCCAATAGCCCTTTCCTCCAGTTGCGATTCCCATTTTTTATAGAAGGTATCTGGATGACTATCTAAAAGCACCCCTCTCATCGTGCTGTACAGCGTTGAAATAGACAAGAAGTTTTTTGCTGCATCTACCATTCTATCGAACTCGTTGCATGTGAACTCCGCCTGCGTGTCTATTAAGTGGGACATGATATGATACCTAATCTGTTCAAATTGTACCGTTTGAAATTTTTGGAGATCAAATTTTTCTCTTATTTCGTTTTGTCTTAGCCATCTATTCTCTGTAGGATGAGTCAAATGAGCTATCTCCTGTATACCCCTGTCTCTCCATTCCTTAAACAATTTATTCTCTACTCCCGGTAAAAATTCTATGTTATTCCACATTGGGAGGTATTTAGAAATTCGGAACGGAAGTTTGTATTTTTTTTCTCACCGTCTTCCAGGTGGCAATAGTATCCCGAAATATCAAAGAATTTTTGATTTTGGCTGGAAGCATCTTTAGTCTTGCGTGCAACAAGGACCTAAGATCCCAAGGTTGGGCATAATCCCTCTCTATGGCATAGGCCGAATATTTACTCTCTCCATGCAACCAGTTTAAAAAATACCTTGTCAGGCACGCTATATTGTAGTTTCTAACACTTGATAAGTTTAAGCCCCCTTCCATCTTTGGAGTCATCAACTTTTTGAGACTTATGCGTAGTTTTTTGTTTCTCCAAATAAATTTGGAGAACGCAGAATTCAAGGATTTTACATCATTGTGTTTCAGCAGGAGTGGGATCGTTTGAAGGTGGTACATTAGTTTTGAAGTACTCATCATTTTAATAAGCTGTATTCTCCCTGTCAAATTTAATGGCAGATCCTTCCACTTTACTAGATCATTTACTATATTTGCTATTAATGGAGGGTAGTTTAATTTGTATATAGATGATGGCTCCCCCCCTATTTTAATGCCTAGATATTTAATATAAGATTTCGCCATGCCCACCCCCAATTGAGCTCTATTTAATTTCTGTCTATTCGCCGCGTCCCACCTTCCCAGGGGAAGCAGTTCGGATTTAATCTTGTTAATTTTAAAACCCGCGTAGTCCCCATATGTATTGATCGTTTCTATAGCCGATTCCACCTGCACAAAGGGATCCCTTAGGAAAAGCAAAATATCATCGGCAAAGAAAGTAGCGAGCACTGCCTCCCCACCGATCTGAATGCCAGGAAACCGCTGCGGGTCAGACAGCTCTCTCACCAAAGGTTCCAGAGCTATATTGAATAGCAGAGGTGACAAAGGACACCCCTGCCTTGTCCCCCTGGACAGTGGGAATCTGTCCGAGAGGAAACCTGGAATGTAGATCTGGGCCTCCGGCTTTGAATATATCTCTGTGATGTAGGTCAGGAAGGAGCCATCAAAACCCATTCTTGCCAATACCCTGAAAAGCCATTCCCACCTGACATTGTCAAATGCTTTTTCGGCATCGATTGTTAGTAGTGCTGGTTTTTCACTTGGAGTGGGATTGAGGTTTACCCTGTCCAAAACCAACATGACTTTTCTCATGTTGCTCGTTGCCGACCTACCCTTAACAAAGCCCGCCTGTGATTCTGAAATTAGGTGTGGTAATATTTCTGCCAATCTATCGGCCAGGATTTTAGACATTATTTTGTTATCTACATTTATTAAGGAAATGGGACGATATGATCCCGGCGACAGGGGATCCTTTCCTGGTTTTGGTAAAACTTTGATATATGCTAATTTGCTGGGCCTCGTCATGGGTTTCCCTTCTAGTATCCCGTTAAATAATTTTTCTAAAACAGGGGATGCTTCGTCCTGTAAGATCTTAAAAAATTCTCCCGAATAGCCATCAGGGCCCGGGGCTTTCCCATTCCCCAAGTTCCTAATTGTCTGTTTAATTTCTTCTTGTGTGATGGGTGTATTTAGGAATTGTTTTTGTTCATCTGATAACTTCGGGATGTCTGGTCGGTCGAGTAATGCAATCGTCGGTATTCCCCGATCCGCCTTATCCATATAAAGGTTCTTATAGTATTTTCCCAGAATACTGGCTATTTCTTTTGGTTTATTCTGTATGTTGTCATTTAGGTCTTTTAGATGGAAAGGGCCTTGCGCAAAGAATCTATTCCTGACCATAGAGGCCATCAGTTTTCCTGCTTTATTTCCATATCTATGGAATTTGGCCTCGCTAGATGATTTAAATAATTGTTCCCTCTTTGCCATCCAAGTATTAAATTCTCTTTGTTCCATTAACCAGTTATCCTTATTTAATTTGTTGGGGTGGCTTTGAAATAGGGTATAAGTCTGTCTGAGCCTATTCGTGAGTGCTGTGTACTTTTCCTGTGTTTTTTTTTTTTTAAAGCTGACGTGTATGAAATTATTTTTCCCCTCATGACTACTTTAATTGTTTCCCATAGTAGGGGTGAGTTAGTCTCGTGTGCCCTATTGTCTTCTCTTATCTCTCCCCACCACTCCCTCAGTTTTAATTCGAAATCCTCGTTGTCATGTAAGTAACTAGGAAATCTCCATAGATAGTCTGTTCCTCTAGGGAACGTATCTGCCAGTTCTATTATCACAGGCGCATGATCCGATATCACCAGATCGTGTATTGTAGCCGACAGCAATTTGTTAAGGATAGGCGGGGAGACAAAGAAATGATCTATCCTCGACCACGCATCCCTGGTGGGTGAATAGAAAGTGAACTCCCTATCCTGTGGGTGCAGATATCTCCAAGTGTCAGTCAGGCCCGTGTTTTTTAGCAATGGGGGAATTACTTTATCTTGGCCTCTCAGTCCCGGTGTCCCCCGTGATTTGTTTTTTCTATTTTCTAAGATATTCACCACCGAATTAAAATCCCCCCCGATTATCAGATTCTGTGTGGGATCTTTCAATATTTCTTGTTCTAGATAATGATAGTATGTTTTGTTGTTTTCGTTGGGGGCATAAACGTTCATTATTTTGTATGTGCTACCAGATGCCGTTATGGTGATCGAGTGTAGCCTCCCCTCATGGTCCGTTGTAGTGTTCACCATCTGGTGCTGGAAATTTTTATCTATTAAAATTAGTACTCCTGCCTTGTTATTAATAGCTGGGGACCCATATGTTTTGCCCACCCACAATTTTTCCATCCTCTTGAAGTCCGACAACTCCAAATGTGTCTCTTGTAATAGGGCTATATCTGGCTTAATACGTTTAAGATGTCTAAGAATCATTAGCCTCTTCTGTGGGGACCTCAGGCCCTTTACATTCCAAGTAACTATCCTCATAAATTTTTTATTTTTTTTTAGGTGGGCCAAGCGTAGGTGTCCCAATGACACCTAATACAGGGGCACGAGCATGGGAGCTGCCTATCCTGCTTTGTCCATATGAGCCAATTGTCTGTCGCCTTGATAGCCTACGAGCGCCGTTTGCAAGTATCTTAACAGGAAAATCAAAACTACAGTTATACCCCCAACAAACCAATTGAACCAAAATTAACATTTTCCCTGCCCCCTTATCCCCTAAGGAACCTGAAGAACGTCTCCAGGACCCTTGTCCAGATTGGCGTACCATTCTTGACTTCACTTCTTCCCCGCACATTTTCCTTCCCTTGCTCCCCTCCCCCCTTTCCTCTCTCCCATTATTGCGTGATCAGTTACAGTCAGACATATAGAATACAAATACCTCGGGCAGTCCGAGAGGTGTTCAGACCCCGGAAAGAGAAAAGAAAAAAAACTATACATCAAAACCCATTCTGTCCTCAGTAGCAACCCATACACCGTTCTTCAAACCTTCCCGGATTGTTTGGACGTTCTCTGGGCCTTCGGTAGATCCGATGCTAGATTCGGGCTTCTATCCTCAGTGTATGTCGGCCAGCTCTTTAGATGATCTCTGGGACTGTTTGCGCTTCCCTGCGATCTTGCATCCTCTGTGTGGTCGACTCCCAGGGTCTTGAGATATTTCTCTGCCTCTTTGGGATTGTAAAATGAATGTGAAGAGCCATCTTGATGTCTAATGTAGAGGGTTGCCGGGTATCTCAATTGGAATCGTACATTGTTTTTATGTAATTCTGTGCATATCACACTGAAAGCTCTGCGTTGCCTGGTCACTTCTGCAGAAAAGTCTTCGAATAAGAGCACTTTTTCCCCCCTAATTTCAAGGGGTCGTCTAAGTCTTTTATAGGACTGAATTACATCATTTTTGTCCGAAAAGTTCAGGTATTTGGTAATGATTTGCCTAGGTCTTATCTGGTTACCCAATTCGGACGAGTTCTTTTGGGGACCAATGCGGTGTACTCGCTCTATTATCTTCCCCGCCTCGATCCCCAATGCCTCGGGGATCATATTTTCGCACAGATTTCTTAAGTCCTTTATGGGGAATTTTTCAGAGATTCCTATAATCCGGATATTTCTCCGTCTGGATCTGTTTTCCAGATCATCAATTTTATCTCTCAAAATCAGATTTTCTTTAGATAGTCTAGATATTGTTGTCTGGTCATCATAAACAGTGTCTTCCAGTGTAGATACACGTGTCTCCACTGCGGAAACCTTCTCAGCAGTTTCATCCAGGTGCGTCTGCATGTCATGCAAAGCTGATCCTATGTAGTCCCTCAGCTTAGACGTGATTTCAGGCAGCAAATGTCCTGCCACCTCCCCTGCCAGCTTTTTATAATCCATCTCCGGTATCTGCAGCCTAGGGGGGTCGCGCTCCTCATAGTCACCGCGTTCCTCCGTGGCAGTTGGGGATGCAGGGGCATATAGCGCGTCAGGGAGAGTGCATACCTTAGGGGTACCCTGGGTCTCCTTGGGCTTCCCAGTCGCGGTTTCCCCAGACTTGTGTGTCGCAGCCCTGCCGTCTCTCCTTCCTCCCTGCTCCCCTTTCCTCTCCGTTTGTTTTGCAGCAGCTACTGCCGCTGCTGAGGTCGGCGCCGGCGCCATCTTGGAAGGCGCGCGTGTCTCCCTCCCTCGGCTTTGAGCTGCTCCCCTACAGCTGTTCCTGAGGACGTATCTGTCCATGCAGTGGTGCAGCAGGGCCGGACCTTCCTCTCCTCCCGTTCCCGGTACTCCAGGGGTCTGATGTGCGGTGTAAATTCTGCCTTTTAGCAGGGGGTTGGGGAGCGCTGGAAGCCTTGCTCCTCACATGCGGGCTAAGGAACCGGAAGTCCAGAAATCAATATTTTGTGGAATAACCATGATTGTTAATCACAGCTTTCATGCGTCTTGGCAGGCTTTCCACCAGTCTTTCACACTGCTTTTGGGTGACCTTATGCCACTCCTGGCGCAAACATTTAAGCAGTTCTTCTTTGATGGCTTGTGACTATCCATCATCCTCTTGATTACATTCTAGAGGTTTTCAATGGGGTTCAGGTCTGGAGATTGGGCTGGCCATGACAGGGATTTGATGTGATGGTCCTTCATCCACACATTGATTGACCTAGCTGTGTGGCATGGCGCATTGTCCTGCTGGATAAAAACAGTCCTCAGAGTTGGGGAACATTGCCTGAGCAGAAGGAATCAACTGTTTTTCCAGGATAACCTTGCGGCTTGATTCATCCGTCCTTCTCAAACATTAACCTGCCCAATTCCAGCCTTGCTGAAGCATCCCCAGATCATCACTGATCCTCCACCAAATTTCACAGTGCGTGCAAGACACTGTGGCTTGTACGCCTCTCCAGGTCTCCGTCTAACCATTAGACGACAAGGTGTTAGGCAAAGCTGAAAATTAGACTCATCAGAGAAGATTACAAAACCAAAGGAAAAAACAATGTGTGCATATACCCCAATGAAAATAAATAAGTAAAAAAGCAAGTGCAATAAATAAACATAGGGTACTTAGTAAACACTGTTTTGATCAAAAAAGCAGAAAGCTGTCCCACCACGGCAAGGTGTACCCATTTGGGACAGTAACTATACTCTCTAACGTTAAAACCTACCTACCTGTGAATAGTGGTAGAGTCTCTCCGGGTCCAAAACAGACACCCAGCTTAAGAGGGACTATATATAACCATTAGTTGACCAGGTGTTGGGCAAAGCTGAAAATTAGACTCATCAGAGAAGATTACCTTACTCCAGTCCTCTATGGTCCAATCCTTATGGTCTTTGGCAAACCAGCCTGGCTCTCCTTTGCTTATCATTAATGAAAGGCTTTCTTTTAGCTTTACATGACTTGAGCCCTGCCTCTAGGAACCTGTTACGAACTGTTGTTGCTGTGCACTTCACTCCAGCTGCCATTTGCCATTCCTTTTGTAGGTCACTTGATCTCATCCTGTGGTTGCTGAGTGACATTCGGTCATCCCAGTCAGTGAAGAGTCGTTTTCGCCCCCTGCTGGTCTGTAGCTTTGTTGTGCCCAATGTCTGCTGCTTGACTTTGTTGTAATGGACTGCCATCTTAGAAATTTTGAGGATGGAGGCAACATGACGCTCACTGTATCCCTCTGCTAGTAAAGCCAGAATGGGGCCTTTCTTTTACTCACTCAAGACTTTTCTTTTCAACTCCTTTGGCATGGTTAAAAGTTATTTTTTCATTCCTATTACTATTGGGGTATTACTAGCACTTGTTTTGCCATCCAGCCTGTCCAATTGCAAGAGGATTGTGAACACCACAGCAGGGTTTTTTATACTTTCCTTTGTTAAATAAGATTTGGTTCAGGTGATCACCTAATCAGAAGCACATTAAGTAGAATGAGGTGTACTCTGGTTGGAATTCAACTGACACTGGAATGGAATGGCTGTCAGACATGTGGAGAAGCTGATTTTTATAAAACTGTGCAGTGGTCTCTTAATTTTTACCATAGCTGTTCTAAGGATAGTGGGAATTGTGTGTCTGGTATTGCATCTCTGCTCCATTCATGAAGGCCATTTTCACATCATGTATACTTTTTGTAAATCCACAGGAGAGTGCTATTTAAAGTGGTGGTCTCATCTAGTCTTCTGGAGCACATAGCTCCACTAGTACCGGGCTTCCTGCATGCTAGGCAGTGATGTGCTACTGTATGATTGACAGTTTGAACAAGCGGCATTATCATGCCACAGGCCTGAATTGTTCGCTCAGATGCTGCAAGCAGAGGCAGCTTTGTATCTGCAGCATCAGAGGCTTGCAGTTACATTGAACGCAGCCAGATTGGGAGGTAACAGTGTGTTGCGGCAGTTCCAGAGCGGCGCTTACAAGCTCTATTAATAAGATCCCTGCGTTCTTGAGAAATTTTTAATAATAATATATTTCAGAGTACCTTGTTCTTACAAACCCACTGCAATTTTAAACTTTAAAGAAATGAGAACTATCCTTTAGTATAGGCAGCATTTCCTGCTGACTCCAATAGAGAGGTGGCTGCACATAGTTCTCTCCATTGATATTTATGAAAGTTAAGCAAAGAGATGGAAACAATGCAGTTGTCTTTTTCAATACATCCTCCCTTTCATCTGCAATCTGCACATCACCATTCATTGACATCCAGCTACGACCAAAATGTTTTTTTTTTATTGTTTTGGCCGTTTTATATTTCATTGCAGTAACTATGAAATGATTAAGGAAGATCTGTCAACAGACAGACATTGTTAAAGGGTTCTCCCAGACTGGATGTGGTTGGTTCACTGAAAATCTATGTAAGAATATCTGCATACTCCTTAGAGGAAAAGAGACTTTCACAAATATTAAAATAAGTTACTGATGAGCCTAGCTCTAACTGGATTTTTTGGATTACACAGCCATACTGGCGAAGAATTTTATAAATAAATACACCAGCCACCTTAAGTCTATGGGTATGTTTCCACGTTCAGTATTTGCTGCGGCCAGATGTTACAGCATAGTGGACGGGATTTTATGAAATCCCATCTCCACTATGCGTGCAGGGACCCCTCTGGCATCCCTGCGTATATGCACATGCCATGCGTCTTTATAGACCACAGCATGTCTATTTATCTTGCATAGACACTCAGTCTCCGCAAGATAAATTGCACCGTCCTATGTATAGGATGCGGTGATTCCGCATGTGTTCAATGAGCACATGGGGAATCACCGTGGGTACAAAAGCCGGTAGCACTTTGGATGAAGCGGATATCTGCTGCGTTCAAAGCGCTGCCAATACTTAACGTGGAAACATACCCTAAGGCTGGGTTCACACGTAGCATTTTTTTTGCGTTTTCGCGGTGATTTTAAACTTGCGATTTTGCCGCAAAAACGCAAAAAAACAGCATCCCATGCAATCCTATGGGATTCCGCAATGCTGTGCGAATGCTGTCGATTTTCCCGCAGCGGAATCGCAGCATGCTCATTAATTTTGCGGAATCGCGGCGATTCCACACACATAGGAATGCATTGTTCTGCTTACTTTCCGCATGTGGCTGTGCCCACCATGCGAAAAGTAAGCAGAACATTTGCGGATGGTACCCAGAGGGTGGAGGAGAGGAGACTGTCCTCCGGGCTGTGGGTACCATATCCCTGTAAAAAATAGAATGAAAATAAAAAATATTGTATTATTCTCCCCTTCCGACAGCCGGCGATCTTCTTCCCGCCTCTCTCCACGTTTCCGGCGTCTTCCGGTCCCAGTAATCCTTTGCGAGAATGACCGTGTTGACCTCACGGGAGCGCGATGTCTCGCGGTCATTTGCGCATGGATTACTGGGACCGGAAGATGCCGGGAGCATGGAGAGAGGTGGGAAGGCTGCACGGGACGCCGGAAGGTGAGAATAACAATATTTTTAATTTTTTAATTATTTTTTACATCCTATCTTTTACTACTGATGCTGCATAGGCAGCATCAGTAGTAAAAAGTTGGTCACACTTGTCAAACACTGTTCGACGAGTGTGACCAACCTGTCAATCAGTTCTCCTTGCGATGCTACAGATCGCTTGGAAAACTCTAGCATTCTGCAAGCTAATTACTCTTGCAAATCGCTAGTTTTTCTGTGGGAAAATCGCGGGAATTTAAAATGCGATTTTCCCGCCGAATGGAATTCCGGAATTCTCGTGGTAACTTCCACGGGAATTCCGCTACGTGTGAACTTAGCCTAAGGGTGCAATTGCACAGCCCCATCGTGGCCGTTACATGACCAATGATTGGCTACATGCAAGCTGATCAGCAGTCTTTTAATAGCCTGCTTAGACAGGGTGACTGCACTAAGATGGGCACAGAACAATATTTCAGTGCACATTAAATATCCTTGCTCTTGATAGCACATGTTCTGATTACACAGAGTGTGTTGCTGAATTCGATAATCTTTAAGCAAGATTAAAAATCATTCCACTTAACAAGTTAGCATTTTGCAGGTGATTGGCGGTCTATATAGAGAGGCCGATAATCAAGAACGCTCGTTCCGATTATCGGCCAGAGTAAATGCATCCTAAGAGTTGTTGAATAATGTTTACACTTTGTATTGTGAAATCCAGTGACACGTCCACTGTAAAAGATTTTTTATTAGCATTCTAGAAACGGATACTGTTCATCAGAAACTTAAACTTACTTTAATTTTAGAAGAAATTTACATTTGGGTCAAGACACATTTTTGTTAACCATAATTCAATGAAGGCAAAATCACATCAATTTATTTTTTTCTTTACTGTGCAGGTTACGCATTTATTTGACAACGAGGGCACAGTTTTCTTTGCTATGATAATGGCAGTGTGGGGTAAGAAAATCACTATAAATTGATTGTGTGAAAATTTTGGAAGGTGAACAGATAATGGGGCCAATATTGGTACAGGAGTAAACAGTATCACGCCTTCGAATAAGAAGCAAGTAAAGATAATTAAATGAACAACTCGAGAGCGGATTGACAGTTCAAAATTGGACATGCTGGATCATTAGCTCCTCCGACAATTATCTGTTAGGGTCCCACATACAATATAAGAAGAAATTAGCCAGCTCACCAAATACAGCCACGTGGTGCTCGGAACAGCCGTGAAGACACCGGAAAATCCAAGACAAATGGCAAAAGGTTCCAGCTCCATAAAAATAATTGCTTTATTCAATCTTCATTAAAAATAGATGCATAGTGGCAAATCCTCGTGTACCAAAGAGTCAAGGCATAGCAAGGCAACGCGTTTCGATCAAACGATCTTTGTCAAGCCATCCTTGACAAAGCCGTCCTGGCTTGACAAAGATCGTTTGATCGAAACGCGTTGCCTTGCTATGCCTTGACACTTTGCTAAACGAGGATTTGCCACTATGCATCTATTTTTAATGAAGATTGAATAAAGCAATTTTTATGGAGCTGGAACCTTTTGCTATTTGTCTAGGGCCCCACATACACCTTAGACTGTCAGCAGAACCCGTTCGTATCGGTGGGTTCGGCTAGTGTTAGGCTAATGTGCATAACAGCCCTAGGTTTCAATGGACACTGTAAAATTAGAGCACTTCCTAATGTGTCAATCATTTAGATACAAAGAGAGACAACTCATCATTCAGTAGGTGGCTATCCTTCGTATATACTGTACATACCCTCTCTGCTCAGTCTAGTTTGTTTGTGTTCTCAATGGAAAGAGGAATAAGTCACAGCCAGACAACATATCTTATTTCTTTCATCTCCCACCATGGTAGATTTGGAACACCCTTCTACACAATAAATGATTGCCTGGGCTGGCTTGCCAAAATCTGATTGGGTTCAGCCAACATTCATCGGTTGTATATGGACACCTTTATATGTATACATATTTTACAATGTACTTGACGAAAAAAATGCATGTAAAGATTTATTATGATCAATGTGTTTCCCTTCAGCTACTATATTCTTGGAGCTGTGGAAGAGGCAGAGAGCAAGAGATGTCTCATGGTGGAACCTGTATAGCTGGGATGAGGATGAGGTAGTATTATATTTTCTTAGGTAATGCTCTCAGGTGTCATTACAGTAAAGGGGTCACCTAAACAATCTCTTTTCATTTGCCCACTAGGATATATGGGCATTATAGAGGAAGGTCCTACACTTGGGACCCCTCTGTGAACCTGAATAGACCGTCGCTAACTAGCAGTGGCTCTCACACCATTTTGCCAAAGACCACATGGTCAGCCAAAGTTTTGAATGGCCACAATTCTTACTAACAATAACAATAATAATCTTTATTTATATAGTGCCAACATATTCCGCAGCGCTTTACAAGTCAGCAGTTCATATACAAGTCATAGGTAACAACGTTAAAGATAATACAATAATTAAAGCAAAGATAATGACGCCCCTGCTCGTAAGAGCTTGCAATCTACAATGAGGTGGGGGAGACACAAAGTACAGGTGTGTATTTACAAGGATGATCCAGCCATCTTGAGGGAATGGGGGATAGATAAGTAGTCACCAGGCATTATTTGTAGTGATTTTAAGTGCGGTCGGTTTGATGGAGAGTTATGTTTAGAGAAATAGTGAATTGGCTATATATAAAAGGTCTTAGATTAGGCAAAGCAATACGCCGCCCTAAACAGATGTGTTTTGAGGGAGCGCCTAAAACTGTTTAAGTTGTGGTTAGTCCTAATTTTTTTGGGTAGAGCATTCCAGAGGATTGGTGCAACTTGGGAGAAGTCTTGGACCTGGGAGTGGAAGGTACAGATTAGTATGGATGTTAGTCGAAAGTCGCTTGCAGAGCGTAACAAGCAGGTAGGCCGATAAATAGAAATGAGGGAAGTGATGTAGGGGGGTGCAGCCCGCCCATCAGCGCCCGTATCACTTGACCGCAGGTCACCGTTGGGTTGGCATGACAACCAGAGGTCTCAGCAGACATCTATGTTGTCACTGCCAGATTACTATGAGCGCCGCCAGGTGGTCACCACTCATAGCAAGTCGATAATTCTGCTACATACAGGCGATCTGATCATCGCCTGCATGTAGCAGAGGTGATCGGATTTTGGCAGCTTCTAGTCTCCCATGGAGACTATTGAAGCATGCCAAAAGTTAAAAAAAAAATGTTTAAAAATATTAAAAAATAAAAAAATATAAAAGTTCAAATCACCCCCCTTTCACCCCATTCAAAATAAAACCTTAAAAAAAATTAAACATACACATATTTGCTATCGCCACGTTAAGAATCACCCCATCTATCAATATAAAAAAAATTAACCCAAATCACTTAACGGCGTAACGAGAAAAAAAGTAAAAACGACAGAATTACGTGTTTTTTTATTGCAGCAACAATTCATTAACTCCTTCACCACCCAGCCTATTTTGGCCTTACTGACCTGGCCATTTTTTGCAATTCTGACCAGTGTCCCTTTATGAGGTAATAACTCAGGAACGCTTCAACGCATCCTAGCGATTCTGAGATTGTTTTTTTCGTGACATATCGGGCTTCATGTTAGTGGTAAATTTAGGTCGTTAATTTTTTATTTTATTTGTGAAAAAATCAGAAATTTGGCAAAAATTTTGAAAATTTTGCAATTTTCAATTTTTTTTTTATTCTGTTAAACCAGAGAATTATGTGACACAAAATAGTTAGTAAATAACATTTCCCACATGTCTACTTTATATCAGCACAATTTTGTTAAAAAAAAAATTTTTTGTTAGGAAGTTATAAGGGTTCAGTAAGGGTTCAATCACATTTGAAGTCCCTTTGAGGGGCCTACATGACAGAAAACACCCAAAAGTGACACCGTTCCAAAAACTGCACCCCCAAGCTACTCAAAACTACAATCAAGAAGATTATTAACCCTTCAGGTGCTTCAGAGGAACTAAAGCAACATGGAAGGAAAAAATGGACATTTTAATTTTTCCAACGAAAATGTTCTTTTAGCCTCAATTTTTTCATTTTCACATGGACAAGGGATAAAATGGATCCTAAAATTTGTTGGGAAATTTCTCCTGAGTACACTGATACCTCATATGTGGTCATAAACCACTGTTTGGGCACACAGCAGGGCCTGGAAGGGAATGAGCGCCATTTGACTTTTTGAATGCAAAATTAGCTCCAATTGTCAGCAGGCACTATGTCGCGTATGGAGAGCCCCTGTGTGCCTAAACATTGGAGCTCCCCCACAAGTGACCCCATTTTGGAAACTAGACCCTCCAAGGAACTTATCTAGATGGATAGTGAGCACTTTGAACCCCCAGGTGCTTCACAAATTGATCTGTAAAAATGAAAAAGTACTTTTTTTTTCACAAAAATTTTCTTTTAGCCTCAATATTTTCATTTTCACATGGGCAACAGGATAAAATGGATCCTAAAATGTGTTGGGAAATTTCTCCTGAGTACACCGATACCTCATATGTGGTCATAAACCACTGTTTGGGTGCACGGCAGGGCTCGGAAGGGAAGGAGCGCCATTTGACTTTTTGAATGGAAAATTAGCACCAATTGTTAGCGGACACCATGTCGCGTATGGAAAGTATGTAGTGTATGTCAGGTTGGTGTGTGGTGTATTGTAGTGTATGTCAGGTTGGTGTGTATGGTGTAGTATACACCACACACACACACACACACACACCATCCTGACATACACCACACACCATCCTGACATACAGTACGTTAGGTTGGTGTGTGGTGTAGTGTACGTCAGGTTGGTGTGCGGTGTGGTATAGTGTAGTGTATGTCAGGTTGATATGTGTGGTGTAGTATGCACCACACACACAACAACCTGACGTACACTACAACACACAAACCAACCTGACATACACTATACCACACCACACACCAACCTGACGTAGTGTATGTCAGGTTGGTGTGGTGTAGTGTACATCAGGTTGGTGTGTGTGGTTTAGTGTACATCAGGTTGGGGTGTGTGTGTGGTGTTGTGTATGTCAGGCTGGTGTGGGTGAGTTCTGTAGGGGAATGTCAGGATGTGTTTAGTCCACGGACGTGTGATGAATTCTGAAACATTCATTGAACACAGTCCAGGTTTGTCAGGACACGTTTCACATTGGAAACGAGTCTCCTTTCTTATCCCCCTTTTATAGCACACCCAGCACCTTTTTTTTTGCTCTCCTCTCACCAGGAAAATGTTGCCCTGGTACCATACGGGAAGCTTGAGTTCCAGGGGTGCTGGGGCCCGCTCCTTCCTCTTCTTCAAACATCAGGGCCTTTATCAATACCTCCTGGAACTGAAGGAAGTTGTTGTTGGTCTGGCCTGCACATCGTGATAGCACGTATCTGTTATACAGAGCCATTTGTATGATGTGCACAGACAGTTTTTTTACAACACCTTAGCCTTCCACATGGCACTATAGGGCTAGAGGACTTAATCAGAAAGATCAACTTCCCCCATGTGTTTGTTGTACCCCAGGGCACAGTCCAGTTTGTGGACCTGTGCTGGGGTACCTCTAATGGTAGTGGCCGTGGTGCCAGTACCTTGGATTGTTGTCAAGAAAAAGACGTCCCTTCTGTCTTTGAACTTGACCACAACCATGTTGCCGCTACATTGGGCTCGGCTCTCACCCTTTGGGAAAGGCTGCTCTATTAGCAACAAAGGGAGACCCCTCTGGTTTCTGCACACAGTACTGCAAGCTGCGGTAGCTCTAGCAGAGAGGGACTGAAAGAGTGGGATGCTTGTATAAGTTATCAACGTACAGATGATAACCTTTATCAAGCAGTGGGTGGACCAAATCACACACTATTTTCCCGCTCACCCTCAGAGCAGGTGGGCATTTTGGGGGCTGGATCCTGCTATCCTTCCCCTGGTATGCTCTAAAGCTGTGAGTGTACCCTGAGGTACTCTCACACAGCTTAGGCTAGTTTCACACTAGCGCTTTTGAGCGCAGCGACGGCCTGCGCACGGCCGCCGCTAAGCCCCGCCCCCTGTCGCGCCTCCGCCGGTAGCTCCGCCTACCGGCGCATGACGCTGCATGCGTCCTGCGTCCCCTATCTTTCTCACTGGGGGCGCAGGCCGTGCGCAGTATGCGTTTGGCGGCGCATGCGTCCTTTTGACGGTGCGCCGACCTTTGCCAAACGCAACCTGCTGCAGTTTGGTTGCGCTCGGCACACCGTCAAAAAGGCGCATGCGCCGCCAAACACATACTGCGCACAGCCTGCGCCCCCAGTGACAAAGATAGGGGACGCAGGGCGCATGCAGCGTCATGCGCCGGTAGGCGGAGCTACCGGCGGAGGCGCGACAGGGGACGGGGCTTAGCGGCGGCCGTGCGCAGGCCGTCACTGCGCTCAAAAGCGCTAGTGTGAAACTAGCCTTTTAGAGTTTTATCCCGTACCTCGCCCTCTTACTGGGCAGATACTGACGGAATTGAAGCCTCCCTTTGAAGTGGATGAGGGATTCATCCACACATTTCCCTTTGGGGAATGTACACTTCAGCAAACTTGTTGCTGAAGTGTTTGATAACCGGCTGAATTTTGAACAGTCTATCAAAATTCGGGTCATCGCGGGGAAGGCTGTCAGTATTGTCCCTAAAATAGAGAAACTTATGAATCGCCTAAAAACGTTTGTGAAACACAACCATGCCAAATATTGGAGTTTGATATAAAATATCAGTACTCCAGTATTAGCAAATTTCTGGCTTCTTCACAATCCCCATGTGAAGGACCAGTCCCCAATATTTCATCATTTCTACTAAGTCAACAGGACTCCAAGTAGAAAATGATGAATTGGGGTTTTTGGCATAAAATTGCAGGGCGTACAAGTTAGTTTGCTCCACCATAAGACTGACAATTGACTCAAATAAATAGACTTTGAAAAAGTCTATTTTCCTGAGGTTGGCAGTCTCGAACTGCATTCCTTGATTGGGGAACAAAATCAGGAATCCGTGGAGAAAAATTTTCAGGGACGATAAATAGCACATGGAAGGGCAGATCCACTCATGACTCGGATTCCGGGGATCTGCCCTTCCATATGCTATTTATTGGGTAATTTAACCTCCTGCTTCTTTGCGCTTTCATGGGTTATTTAACTCTTTGTGTATATGCCTGTTGGGTTTCTTTATACTTACCTGATACTGGGCTGCTAATTTTTGGGCCTTTTTATCATGAGGGCCCCGGCTTGGTTTATTTGGGGCAACTTTTTTCTCTATCCATTTCCCCTTGGTTTCAAGGGTTGTGATATTATAATTGCCTCATGAGCCAGAAGGTTTGGGTTAGGGATGATCCATGCATGTTTGTATATTGGGCATTGTATTATTGATTCTGAGTGGATATGGTTCTGTTTTAGTTTTAATTGTGTTTTAACATATGTCTTGTGTGCCAATAAAATATTGTGGTGTGCATATTTTGCAGTAGTGCCATCTTTTTTGTTAGTCTTAAGGCACCAAATTTCATGACGCCTACATGGCATCACAGGTTGGGAAGGGGTTAAAATGCAATAAAGGGCGATCAAAAGATCGTATCTGCATGAAAATGGTATCTTTAAAAACATCAGCTCGGATCGCAGAAAATAAGCCCTCACCAACCCGACATCACAAAAAATGGAAATGCTACGGGTATCACAATTTTTTTTTCCTAACAAACTTTACATTTTTTTTTCACCATTTAAGATAAAAAAGAACCTAGACATATTTGCTGTCTATGAACTCGTAATGACCTGGAGAATCATAGTGGCAGGTCAGTTTTAGTATTTAGTGAACATAGTAAAAAAGCAAAACAAAAAAACAATTGTGGAATTGCACTTTTTTTGCAATTTCACAGCACTATGTTAAAACCAATGCTGTCGTTCAAAAGTGCAACTCGTCACACAAAAAACTAGCCCTCACATAGCCATATAAGCGGAAAAATAAAAAAAGTTATGGATCTGGGAAGAAGGGGAGCAAAAAATGAAAACGCAAAAATGAAAATACCTCCGGTAATGAAGGGGTTAATTTTAAGGCTTGGGAAAGGAAGGGCATTAGCAGGGCTGCCACTAAGAATTTTGGGGCCCCACACTGGCAAAATTATCGGGGCCCCCTTGTGACTCCGGCCAGGCTCCACCCCAGCCCAACCTCCAGCCCTCAAACCTTCCACAGTCCCACCGCCCACTGATAGAAAAACTCCACATCTGCACCACGTCCTCACTAATCACACATTAACAGTTCTTGGCCCCCAAGTGTCAACCCCCCCTAGAGACACCAGTAGGGATGATCCATGTTCACACAGTAACCAGACCAGTTATTTTCTGCTGGATCTTTATTGAAGCAAAATATCGCTGTCTTGGCAGCATCGGCCAGTCTCATGGATAAGATTTCAGGCCATACAACTCTGCGTCCTCTTCACCTTTATCTGATTTCTCCTTCTTCTTTTAAAAAAATACACGATGGAACCAATGAGAAAAATCATCCCCAATGAGAAGAAGGATGAACAGATAATTCTCTAATCCCAATAATTGTGTAGAAGTGTCTTCTGTAATAAGCCTAGTTGCTTTAGCACATACTGTACATAGTAAGCACAACTTGTTTTTGTGTAGGAGGAGCTGGCTTTGGAGCTGATCAATGATCCAGACTGCAGTATTCAGAAACATCAGCATTCTTATCTGCGCTCCACCCTAGTTCTATTGGGAGTGGCTGCTGTGGTATGGATTTCTCATTACTAGATCTGAAATATATTACTAAAGACATTGTAGACATTGATCTGTGCCGGTAACATTGGCCTAACCTGTGCTTTTTTTCATCTCTCTCCTCCAGATAGGAATTCTGATTGGAATTGCACAAGCCCTAGTGGTATACCGAGTTTTAGCGACTGTGTTCTTTATGCGTTCATCTTGGCAATTGCTAAGTGATCATGCCAATACTGCTTCTGTCATGTCTGGAGCTGTCCTTCATTACCTCACTATTGTCATCATGACTAAGGTATTTTATTCATAAGTATAATGTAGATCTTGCAAGGGTTGGGCTACTGCTTGCTTGATGATCTTTGCCATGCAAAAGTCACGGCAATGTGAGGAGTTCAAAGTATTTGTGATGTGTCAGCTATGAAAAATTACTTTTCGCTATATCATAGATATGAGAGGTTGTCATTTAACCCCTTCAAGACATGTGCTGTACTAGTACTGTGCATGTCATGTCTACCCCTTTGAGGTGGCCTCCGGCACGTCAGCTGTTTTGAACAGCTGATATGTGCCTCTAACAGCCGCGGGTGGAATCGCAATCCACCCGTAGCTGTTAACCTGTTAAATGCCGCTGTCAAACTCTGACAGCGGCATTTAACATGTGCTTCTGGCAAGCACACCGGGAATCCCGCCCATCGGTGACCCTGTCACATGATCGCGGGTCGGAATGACAACTAGAGGTCCCCAGCAGACCTCTATGGTTGTCTTCCGGATTGCTATGAGCGCCGCCCGGTGGTCGGCGTTCATAGCAAGACAGCAATTCTGCTACATATAGGCGATCTGATCATCGCCTGTATGTAGCAGAGCCGATCGAGTTATGGCAGCTTTTAGTCTCCCATGAAGACTATTGAAGCATGCAAAAAGTAAAAAAAGTTTTTAAAAATATTTTAAAAATAACTAATATATAGAAGTTCAAATCACCCCCCCCTTTCGCTCGCCCCATTCATAATAAAACAACAAGAAAAAAATCAAACAAACATATTTGGTATCGCCACGTTCAGAATCACACAATCTATCAAGCTATAAAAAGAATATAAAAGCTATAAAAAGAATTCATCCAATCGATAAACAGCGTAGTGAAGAAATGTCAAAAAGCCTGAATTACGTTTTTTTTGTTGCTGCAACACTGCATTACATGTAATAACGGGTGATCAAAAGATCATATCCACACCAAAATGGTATCATTAAAAACGCCAGCTCGGCACGCAAAAAATAAGCCCTCACCAAACCCGAGATCACAAAAAATGGAGACGCTACGGGTCTCGGAAAATGACGCAATTTTTATTTTCTTTCTCAACAAAATTTGGATTTTTTTTTTAACCACTTAAATAAAAAAGAACCTAGACATGTTTGGTGTCTATGAACTCGTAATAGATGCCAAAAATTTTTTCTGGTATCTATTCTGGTGTGGGAACCTTCTTTTGTGCACCAACAAAGTTGTGCCATGATATACTTGTATGAACTCGTAATGACCTGGAGAATCATAATGTGGCAGCGCACAGGACTCGCTGCGGATACCGCGTCCCAGCTGGCATACAGGACGCTCACTTTCTTATGGGAGACGGCTCCAGGTGCCTCCTCATTTACTACTGGCCTGATTTTAAATTCAGTTTCAACGAGCTCACAGTACAACATAGGGTACATTGATGAAGGTCATACTGACCGAAACGTCTTAATGTATGTACTGTACTTTATTAAATCACCTTTTGCATTGGAATCCACCTGTGTTTGCCAAGTTCATATGCTGAAGTTCACGGAGTGGGATCCTACTTGTGCACCACTTTTCAGGGTTGTGCCGACGTTTTTATCTACTGGAGAATCATAATGGCAGGTCAGTTTTAGCATTTGGTGAACATGGTAAAAAAAAAACAGTTGTGGGATTGCACTTTTTTTGCAATTTCACCACACATGGAATTTTTTTTACCATTTTTGAGTACAAGATATGGTAAAACCAATGGTGTCATTCAAAAGTACAACTTGTCCTGCAAAAATAAGCTCTCACATGGCCATATTGACTAAAAAATAAAAAAGTTATGGCTCTAGGAAGAGGGGGAGAGAAAAACAGAAATGCAAAAACGAAAAATTGCTCCATCATGAAGGGGTTAAAATATGGTGAATGGGGTGACTAGCTGATATCTCCATGTACCACACTTACAACCCCAGCAAAACGCACATTTTCCTAAGGAACGCCAGGGCCAGCCAGGCATCCCTCTTCTTTGGGTAATGAAGTATACATGGACCCTACAGCTAAAAACCCATCCATAAAATACAAAGACTGCTTTAGCCTACCAGAATGGGAGTCACTTGTACGGAATGGCTTCCTGTTCTGGCTCTGGGGTGGGTCTAAAACAGAGAACTTCTTTTTGTAATGTCTCCATAAAGACCTTTGACGGGAGCTGTCTTTTAATGGGTCCACTTTTTATTGACTTCTATGGCAAGGAAAAAACATTGCATGTCATCAAGTGTGGCACTCTATTGAATTATGCAGGTCATCGTACAGCTATAACTGTTGTTGAATAACAACACAGTTTATTAAAGTGTATATAAACCTTTTACAGCCAAAATCTTAAAGTCCATTTACATGGGATGATAATTGGTAATAAGTGTCCTTATGAACACTTGTTCCCCAACCAACGATCCAATTGGATGGGTGTTAAGATTTTGGTAGGAATGGTTGTTCCCGATTCTCGGTCCATCTAAACAGACCGACGATTACCCAACAAATTAGCTAAGTGCCTGCTTGTCTGGTCCGATCATTTTTTTAAATCCATCGTTCTCGGCAACAAGATATTCTATGTGCACACAAAATGATTGTATTGACGATAGTTCTGTGTGCATAGAAAATTCATCGGCTTGTCTATGTAGGACATTAACAACTTCAGTATAGTCAAATAGTGATCATTTAATCATTTAATGGATGGGATCAGGCAAGTGTATCAAAATTGGCTACATACAAGCCGATCAGCAGTCATTTCTTGTTTGGAGAAGTAAACGAACATTCTACAGACACAGAACAATTGTTAGTACAATCGTTGTGTACACCTGAAATATCCTGTTATCGGCAGAACAGGATAATGTGCTGCCAATAATGATGATTATAATGCGTGTACCCAATGAAGGAGCATTTTGCTCATTCTTAGTGTGATTGCCGACGTGTTTGAATGGAATGATAGTCGGGAACCAGCGTTCAAACTCTTTGGACAATTATTGGCTCATCTAAATGGGCTTTGTCCTATTCTTCAGAGGTATAAGGCCAAAAAGACATCTTAGATCAGTGTCACGGAACTCGGGACATTTTAATTTTGAGGGAGATTACTCTAGAGATTTTAAGAAAAAGTTGAATTATGGTAGCACGTCTTACCAGAGGCCCATTTTATCTTTGCAGGTGAATCGTGTAATCTCCACTCATTTGTGCAATTTGGGTGAGTTTCTTGAATTTACTCTAACTTAGAGTTAATTCAAAATAGACAATATGACAACACATAAATGTGAGATGTATATAAGAGGGATACTGTAATTGTGAGTCCACCAAATGGTGCATGGCAGTAAAGCATAAGCCTAATATGGATCTAAAACCGAAAAAGAAATGAGCAATTAATGCATGTCATAAAAAATATATTTGTTAAATAGTATAAATATAAAAAAGGCAACATTAAAAATTTGTCACATGATAGACAAAAACATCACCGAAGAGAACAGAATCATAATCGCAAAAGGGAATACATGATGACTTCGTAAAAAAGGAATCAATACCAGAAAATGTACAAATGAATAAGGTGTTAAAAAAATGTATAATCGAAAGGAATAATCAATAAAGTGCAAGTGCAAAAATGGAACTGATCATGTCTGGAATTACCGTATCACCTGTGCAATACTAATGAAATCCAGAAAACACGATTTGTTTGCGCGCCTTCAGGACTATAGTTCAGGAACATTGCCATACACCATAATATGAGGCACTGGCATGTGTTGCATCATGCCACAATGTATTTCTCACTAATTCTCACAGAATTGGAAAATAAATAAACCTCGGTGTGGCTCTGTGTAAAATCCTAAGCATAGTATGAGAATACATTTTCTGTGGACACAATAGTCAGGATTTGTTTGACACAGATCCAAAATCCAGTCTTAGACATGGATCTAGAGTTCCACTACTGAAGAGCTCTTTTCGGTTCTCTTTGTCTGTAGCCGAAGACCCAAAGTCATCTGTTGCTCTAGTAGATTTTAAATGAACTAGCAGAATGAATATTTTGTACCCATGGCCAAGTCGTTCGTGTGAATGCTCTGCCTACTTACAAGAAGAACGAGCAACATGTTGAGAGTCTGACTGCTTGTAAGAGGAATAGAAAGTTTTGGGGATGGTTATGAAATACTGTAAATACAGTATCAGTGTCGGCACTGATGACGTTGATGCTGTAAAAAGTGAGGCTATACAGATCACATGTACAAGATAACATTCTTTTTCTATCTCAGAGAACCCTCGGACTTTTACTGAACGAGAAAACAGCTTCACATCTAAAGTGTTTACATTTCAATTCGTCACCCACTTCTCGTCCCTCTTCTATGTGGCATTCTTCCTGGGAAGGTAACTGACCTTTATTACCACTATGTGATTGGTAATATTGTCTTTAAAGCATGCTTTTTCTACGCTAACTGCCCTCTGCTATAAATTATAGGTACCTTTTTTAATGTAGAAAAAAATTCTCTGATATATTGTGATCTTATGTTGGTCACATTTTATAATATGACTGTAATAATGCACATAGATGTGAACCATAGCAGTTGATGTAAATATAAATTGAGTAGGTTGGGTATTTTTTACATCTGTTCATTAAATACCATTTTCTAATTCTTAGATTAGAGGTTGAGGCGGTAATTACTGGTCATGAAGCTGTAATTTACACATGTGTTAATCGTACAGTGATTATGCTGGTATAACTTTGTCTTCAGTAGATTATACGTCTCTTGAATATTAATAATAGTTCAGATTGTTTCATAATCTAATCCCTGCTGGATTTTCTGGAAAGTGGAAATTTGATAAAACGCCTTATGTTTACTACTAGAAGTATAACACACTGTTACCAAGGTTTTGTCCCTCAGACAATTTTGAGTGTTCCTGATAGATGTTTTCATGCTGATTTCAGAAATGACTTCAGATTTTTCCTATCATGTAAGGTTTTTGAGAAATGATACGGCACATTATAATCTGTTATAATTCTAAAAACTCATATATGAACTTTTTCTGAAACAGTAAATTCTGAATTCTCCACTGAAATAACATAAATTGCTGATCTAAACATATGCAAGCACTTATTATGCGAATTCCACGCAGGCGCAGTGAATCATTCAGCTGACCGTGTATGGAGCATACCACATCTCCTGGGCAGGGGAGGAATCAAAAGACAATACTGACATACTTAGAGCACTGCTGAATGGATCATGACCTTCAATGCCTTTCACTTTCCTGATGATATGGAGAGAGCAGAGAGATCATGTAACAGATTGCTACTTCTGCCTTACAAATGTAACAGGATATTCAGCAAAGAACAAGAAGTCAATAGAATATCCTAATCTTCCTTCAGCCATAAGACCAGTGCCACACGATGAAAGTCTTCGTGTTCCAAAGCCGCCCCAAATATGGACAATGGAGGACGACGAGGATGAACTAACAATGTCAGTGGAAAATGAAACTGCTGCAGACCCAGACTGAGCCTTCTACATCTAATCCACATCTGTTCACTCAAGCTGATCTGAGTGACTTGGTCAGAGATTTGAAATTGTCAAAGAGACCGGCAGAATTATTGGGATCAAGGCTACAAGAATGGAATCTCTTATTACCAGGAACAAGAGTTTCTGTTTTTCGCAGTCGTCAAGAAGACCTTAATCAATTTTTCAACCATGTCGACAGTTTAACCTTTTGCAACAATGTCTTAGGGTTGTTTGGTGCTCTTGGATGCAAACATGACTCGAAGGAATGGCGACTATTCATTGACTCGTCAGTTTCAAGTCTGAAGGCTGTTTTACTACACAACGGAAATATCTATCCTTCCATACCTATTGGACACGCAGTACACATCAAAAAAACGTATGAGAATATGGAGTTACTGTTGACCCACATTAATTATAGAAATTATAACTGAAACATATGTGGTGATCTAAAAGTTGTTGCACTTCTTATTGGACTGCAGCTTGGATATACCAAGTATTGTTTTACTTGTGAATGGGACAGTCGTGCACGAGAAATGCACTATTTCAGAAAGTACTGGCCACTCCCGAAAACCTGGTTGTTGGACAGAAGAATGTTAAACATAATCCTCTTGTTGATCCAGCAAAGATATTTCTCCCTCCTTTGCATATTAAACTTGGGCTTATGAAGAATTTTGTTAAAGCAATGAACAAAGAATCGGAAGCCTTTTCTTACTTGCGACAGAAATTTCCAAGAATAAGTGATGCAAAGATTAAAGAAGGTATTTTTATTGGCCCACAGATCAGAGATATAATGAATGACAGTAGCTTTGACGGTCTTTTGCAAGGTGCTGAACAAGTGGCATGGAAAGCCTTTAAAGATGTGACCTTCAACTTCCTTGGCAACAACAGGGCACCGAACTGGGAACAACTCATGGACAACATGCTCACAACGTATCATTTGATGAAATGTCATTAAGAATGCATTTTCTACATTCTCACTTGGACTTTCTTTCAGCCAATCCTGGTGCCGTTAGCGATGAACAAGGTGAAAGATTTCATCAAGACATTGCACTGATGGAGAAAAGATACCAGTGAAAGAGGAGTACGTCAATGCTGGCTGACTATTGCTGGAATCTTATTCGAGAAGCATCTGACACGGATTATAAACGAAAGTCGTCTGCAAAACAATTTTGAACAATTGCTTTTGCTATTGACATCGATGCACATATATGTAGTGTCTCAGACATCATAATGTAGACTATAAACTGTTGTTTCTTAACCCCTTACTGCCAGCTGACTGAATATCAACCAAATAATCAAAACAAGCATAATTGTCATATGTGGCCAGGAACTGGTAGAAGACCAATATAGTTCTCCCACCCAGTGTATGGACACACAGGTAAATGTGGAATACTCCCAACAGCATGCAAACAAAGAGAAAATGGAGTAGCCATAAACCACAAAAAAGATTTATAGGTTTCATAGAAAATACATCTTTATTATATTATATTAAAAATATCAAACATTTATAATGTATGAGGTAGATTGCAGGAGCAATCCAGAAAAAACAATCAGCGAGAAGTCACCATTATAAGTACAAAATGGGGCAAAAGACAAAAGTGCAGGTGAAGTTCTAAACCCCAATGTGCAAAGTCCTACAAAAGTATTGCAGTCAGCCCAAATAGTTATACTAGAACGCTGCACATGGGTGCCAAAGTAGAAAAATCACCATCTACACATAAACAATTGCGCCAAATACAGGTAAAGGTCAAATGGAGTCACAGGGTATAATACCCATAATATCATATAAGCATATTACCACTTACCCATAATGCCAATATAAGAGGGGGGACGCCTCGCTGTTGACCCCGACGCGCGTTTCGCTACAGCTTTATCAAGGGGAGATGTCTGTCTGATATCGCTAGCCCATATATATATACAAAGTCCCAGATGCCGGTAATCACAGCGGCGCATGCTCGGTGGGATTGGGCGGCGTCTACACCATGGTCTGCCACCATCACAAGGGTCGCGGGCATGCGTGGTAAACAACCACCCATATGACATAGGGTCAGCACAGTGGCTCAGTGGTTAGCGCTGCAGCCTTGCAGCGCTGGGGTCCTGGGTTCGAATCCCACCAAGGACAACATCTGCAAGGAGTTTGTATGTTCTCCCCGTGTTTGCGTGGGTTTCCTCCGGGCACTCCGGTTTCCTCCCACACTCCAAAGACATACTGATCACTAAAATGCGCGCGACTCATAATAGATGGCCGGAACATAGCGCGCCAATACCGATCACACTGTGCACGGCCATTTTTTTGTGGACCAAATGCAGGCAACCATAATACAAGAGTCTCTCCACAGATATTCTACTCTGGTCTGCTCAATATATATCACAACTATGGAGAAACAAATTAACCGCCAACGGCTCAAAACCTCCAGGCAGAGCTAAATGTGTCAACCATATACACATTGGTTAAAAATAAAAAATGTAAATATACACATAGTTGGACAATGGGTATCAAAAATACTACGGCACAACAAATCAATATGAATACAGTACAAAAACATGCAATATCTATATATATATAAGCAGTACATCAGCTTTACTTGTTATTAATAACCGAATGAAAGAGACATCCTCCCATAATGAGTTTCCATCCACAAAATTCAATCGGATATAAAGAGAGAGTAATAGTTTCATAAAGTCTCTCGAATCAGTTATCCTTTCAAATTCATAGCCAGTACATTGATGTCCAGAGGGATGGATGTCCGCTTAAAAGGTATGTCCACAGTGGTTCTGCATATTGGTCCAACATGTTGTGATAAGGCTTCCGGGAGCAAACACTCGAACAATGTAAAGAATTAAATTATAAATGTGTGATAACTAAAAAGACAAACACACAAAAGAGACAATTAAAAACACAAAACCGCAAAGCTGGGAATACCAAGGTAAATCATGTCAACAAACAAATGTGAGATGCTAATCCAACATAAGAGAAATATGACAGCAGAAAAAAGTAAACGGGTAAGGGGATAGGCAAAAGGAGAGGATAAAGGGGAAAGAAAAAAGGCAGACAGGAGCAGATAGGTTATTAAAGAAATGACCCAAAGCTGTTAGTTTCATTTAGACCCCTGGGTGCCAGGGTATCCAATGTCACAATCCACCTGCACTCATGTTCTGCGAGGATCTTCTTGACATTGCCCCCACGGACACCACACTCAATTTTGTCAATCCCACGGACCAACAGGCCCTTTGGATTAACCTCATGAAAAAGCTTAAAGTGCTTTGGGAGAGTTTTCAAAATGGAAACATCTTGGATGTCTTTAGCCGCCATGATGTCTCTAACATGTTCGCGTAATCGAACTTTTAATGCTCGTGATGTAAGCCCGGCATAAATTTTCCCACAGGGACAGGTGGCATAATATACCACATTAGATGTGTTGCATGTGATAAAATCCCTTATGTAAAAGATTTTCTTCCCGTCTGATGATGTGAATGACGTAGTTCTGTAAATATTCGGACATGCAACACATCTACCACATGGAAAGCATCCCTGTGTAAGTGTCGAGCTAGTGAGAAAAGTTGTAGTTTTTGGAACATAGTGGTTCTTAACTAGATGATCCTTTAAATTCATGCTGCGTCTGTGAATTATCCTTGGTTTTGATGGAAGACATGACATCAATGTGGCATCAGTGTGTAGGACTGGCCAGCATTTTGCCAAAATGTCTCTCATTCAATCCCATTGGCAGTTAGAGGTTGATACAAAACAAAGAGTATCCTCATTCTTTCGCTGCCGAGAATTAATGGAATTGGTCAACAGTTCATTTCATGGAGTCCGTTTAGCTCTCCTATATCCCTGTCTAATACACCGATTACTATGTCCTCTGGATCTAAAGCGTTGTCTCAAATCCTCAGCCTGCCGCTCAAACATTGTTTCCGTGGAACAAATGCGCCGAGTACGCAAATACTGTCCAGTCAGAATAGCATGGATAACAGGTGGAACATGCGCAGAAGATGCGTGTAGTAAGCAGTTTACTGCTGTCTCCTTACCAAACAAGTCAGTCTGGATTACCCCATTGGTATCCACACATAATAAAACATCCAAGAACTCAAGGCTCGACTTATGCCATTTGTATGTGAACCTAAGATTAACATCATTGGAATTTAAATACTGCATAAATCCTTTGAGTTCATTTATGGATCCCTGCCAAATAACAAACACGTCATCCATGTAACGATGCCAGCACTGCACATGGTCTGCGGCGTGGGCCCCGCCACCAAGAAACACCTGCCTCTCCCAATATCCGAGAAACAGGTTTGCATATGACGGGGAACACGCCGCACCAATGGCAGTGCCGTGCTTCTGCAAGAAAAAACGATCCTTAAAAAAAAAAAATGATGATGTAAAACAAAATCCAAAAGTTCCAACAAAAATTCACACCAGTGACCATCTCGATTCGTCATCTCCAAATAAAACCGTACTGCTGCCAGCCCATCATTATGATTAATAGATGTGTACAAAGATTAAATATCAATGGCCACAAGGACCATGTCGTCTTCCAGGGTAATCCCATTTAACTTATTCAACAAACCTGTAGTGTCTCTGACATAGGAGGGCAAGGTCTCCACAATGGGTTTCAAGTAGTGATCAATAAACTTGCATATCATGTCACATGGCCCCAGTATGCCAGAGACTATGGGACGCCCCGGAGGATTGACCGGGTCCTTGTGGACCTTGGATAGCAGATAAAAGGTTGGTACCCTTGGATTTTTAATCAATAGTCCTTCAAAAAAAGTTTTGGGGATGAGACCAGCCTCAAACGCATTATATAGAATTTTTCCAGTAGCTGAGTAAATGCTGTAATAGGGTTATTAGTCAATTGTTGGTATGTCTCCTTATTTCTAAATTGTTTAAAGGCTTCTTTTTTATATTTTTCTGTGGGCCAGACCACGACATTCCCACCCTTATCTGCTGCTTTTATTACCACATCGTCAAGTTTTTGTAGATCTTTCAACGCCTTTCTTTGTCTAGGTGTAAGATTATCCCTATTAATGTTCGTTGGTATTTTTTTAAATTCTTCAACTACCATTTTACAAAAAATCTCAACCTGTGGGCATACAGAAAGGGCAGGAAATGTCGTGGATCTAGGCAAAACAGACTGAGGAAACGTACCTGTAGTTACAACCTGTTGTTCTCTAAGTAAATCCTCAAGGGCCAACAACGCTTGTTGTTAAAGATCCTCCTCCAAATTTATATTCATTTGTCGTGAATAATGTAACTTAGTAAGTATCACTTTACGACAGAAAAGATGTATGTCCTTCATGGCTGTAAAAAAATTAAAGCCGTTACTAGGAGCAAAAGACAAGCCCAAACCCAGAAGGTCACATTGGTCATCAGTTAAAATGTGGTCAGTTAAAATGACGTCATATGGGTGGTTGTTTACCACGCATGTGCGGGACCCTTGTGATGGCGGCAGACCATTGTTTAGACGCCGCCCGATCCCACCGAGCATGTGGCGCTGTCATTACCGGCATCTGGGACCTTGTGTATATATATATGTGAAAAATGAGGATGAATGAACTCATGGAGATCAACATCCAACACTGCGGAGACACCATCACATGTTTCTCAACGCAATGATTCTAGAGCAATGCCCCTATCCCTTATGGGAAATATGTAAAAACATGCAAAACACAAGCCGCAGAGACACCATCACATGTTTCTCAATGCAAGCAATGACTAGCCAGGTCTTTCCCCGGGAAGGAACAATCATGGGAAGGGCAGTCTCCAATGAAGGAAACCACCTATGCCAAAACATGGTATCCATCCACAGACAGCTGTTTCGGGGTATTGCCCCTCATCAGTGTGGAGTAGGAAACTGGCCAGTAGGAGCAATGCCTAGTAGAAGACTGTGAAAAATGAGGATGAATGAACTCATGGAGATCAACATCCAACACTGTGGAGACACCATCACATATTTCTCAACGCAGTGATTCTAGAGCAATGCCCCCATCCCTTATGGGAAATATGTAAAAACATGCAAAACACAAGCCGCGGAGACACCATCACATGTTTCTCAATGCAGTGTTGGATGTTGATACCATGTTTTAGCCTAGGTGGTTTCCTTCATTGGAGACTGCCCTTCCCGTGGTTGTTCCTTCCCGGGGAAAGACCTGACTAGTCATTGCTTGCGTTGAGAAACATGTGATGGTGTCTCCGCGGCTTGTGTTTTGCATGTTTTTACATACTTAACATAAGGGATGGGGTCATTGCTCTAGAATCACTGCGTTGAGAAACATGTGATGGTGTCTCCGCAGTGTTGGATGTTGATCTCCATGAGTTCATTCATCCTCATTTTTAACAGTCTTCTATTGCTCCTACTGGCCAGTTTCCTACTCCACACTGATGATGGGCAATACCCCGAAACAGCTGTCTGTGGATGGATACCATGTTTTGGCATAAGTGGTTTCCTTCATTGGAGACTGCCCTTCCCGTGGTTGTTCCTTCCCGGGGAAAGACCTGGCTAGTCATTGCTTGTGTTGAGAAACATGTGATGGTGTCTCCGTGGCTTGTGTTTTGCATGTTTTTGTATATATATGGGCTAGCGATATCAGACAGACATCTCCCCTTGATAAAGCTGTGGCGAAACGCGCATCGGGGTCAACAGCGAGGCGTCCCCCCTCTTATATTGGCATTATGGGTAAGTGGTAATATGCTTATATGATATTATGGGAATTATTCCCAGTGACTCCATTTGACCTTTACCTGTATATGGCGCAATTGTTTATGTGTAGATGGTGATTTTTCTACTTTGGCACCCATGTTCAGCATTCTAGTATAACAATTTGGGCTGACTGCAATACTTTTGTAAGACTTTGCACATTGGGGTTTATAACTTCACCTGCACTTTTGTCTTTTGCCCCATTTTGTACTTATAATGGTGACTTCTTGCTGATTGTTTTTTCTGGATTGCTCCTTCAATCTACCTCGTACATTATAAATGTTTGAAGTTTTTAATATAATATAATAAAGATGTATTTTCTATGAAACCTATAAATCTTTTTTATGGTTTATGGTTACTCCATTTTCTCTTTTTTTGCAGCTGACTGAATAGTATGTCAGCTGGGAGTATCCCCACTTTGAGGTTGACTCCGGCGTTCAGCCCACATCAAAGCCGGGACATGTCAGCTGTTTTTAACAGCTGACATGTGCCCGCAATAGGCGCGAGCGGAATCACGATCCGCCCTCGCCTATTAAGTAGTTAAATGCCGCTGTCAAACAATGACAGCGGGCATTTAAATGCACTTACAGACGCCGATCCAGAAAAACACACAGCGAAGACCCCCATCACGTGATCAGAGGTCATTGCTGCTTTGCCATCACCACCAGAGGTCTCCTCGAGACCGCTATGGTTGTTGATGGCAGATTGCTATGAGCGCCACCCTGTGGTCGGTGCTCATAGCAAGCCTGTAATTCTGCTGCATAGAAGTGATCTCAGCATCACCTCTATGTAGCAGAGGCGATCGCGCTATGGCAGCTTCTAGCCTCTTATGGAGGCTATTGATCAACTCGTGTGGAACTTTATGCTATCCCCTGAGGAAGAAGTAGCTCATACTTCGAAACGCGTTGGGAAAAAGAATAAAAAACATTGATCTTTTAATGTATTAGTAATCGTGTATTATGTCAAGCAGCGCACGAAGTGCAAAAAAGTTCCACAGGAGTTGATGTTTCGGCGGTCACTTGTTTGACCTTTGGACGTGTAGCAGCTGATCAATAACTCTATCCGCTATATCTCTCCTACAGCAGGTGAGTAGATTCTTAACACGTTTTTATCTTTATCATCAGATAAGACCCTATTTGCACTCTTTCATTCCTATAGTGCAATATATGGAGGCTATTGAAGCATGAAAAAAGTAAAAAAAAAAAAAAAGCATAAAAGTTCAAATCACCCCCCTTTTGCCCCAATCAAAGTAAAACAATAAAAAAATCAAACCTACACATATTTGGTATCGCCCTGTACAGAATTGCCCGGTCTATCAATAAAAAAAGAATTAACCTGATCGCTAAACGGCGTAGCCATAAAAAAAATCAAAACGCTAGAATTACGTTTTTTTGGTCGCCGCGACATTGCATTAAAAAGCAATAACGGCAATCAAAAGAACGTATCTACACAAAAGTGGTATCATTAAAAACGTCAACTCGGCACACAAAAATAAGCCCGCATCCAACTCAAGATCACGAAAAATGGAGACGTTACGGGTCTCAGAAAATTGCACATTTTTTATTTTTCTAGCAAACTTTGGAATTTTTTTTCACCACTTAGATAAAAGAGAACCTAGACATGTTTGGTGTCTATGAACTCATAATGACTTGGAGAATCATAATGGCAGGTCTGTTTTAGCATTTAGTGAACCTATCAAAAAAGCCAAGCAAAAAACAAGTGTGGGATTGCACATTTTTTGCAATTTCTCTGGACTTGGAATTCTTTTCCCGTTTTCGAGTACATGACATGGTAAAACCAATGGTTTCTTTCAAAAGTACAACTCATCCTGCAAAAAATAAGCCCTCACATGGCCATATTGATGGAAAAATTAAAAAAGTTATGGCTCTGGAAAGAAGGGGAGCGAAAAACGAAAAAAGCTCAGATCATGAAAGGGCTAAAAACGTTACGTGATACAGACTTTTGGAGCACATATTCGTGTTCAGCATATCAAAATCTATAAGGTACAATAAAATTTTCTCAGGGGACAAGAACTTCCCTGAAATATGTTGCACAGTGTAATCGAAGAGCCCAAGTTTAAGTCCAGACTGCATAAAAATTATGCTGTTAACCCCATCACGCCACAGCCCATTTTCATATATGCGTTTGTTTTTTTGTTTCCCTGCTTCCCAAAGCCATCACTTTTTTATTTTTTTGTCAATATGGCCATGTGAGTCCTTGATTTTTGGGGGAAGAGTTGTACTTTTGAACACCACTATTGGTTTTACCATGTACTGTAAAATGGGAAAAAAAAATCCCAAGTGCAAACATGTCTCAGTTGTTTTTTATTTAAGTGGTGAAAAAAAATCCAGTTTGCTTAAAAAAAAAAAAATTATGCCATTTTCCAAGACCCGTAACATCTCCATTTTTCGGGATCTGGAGCAGGGTCAGGGCTTATTTTTTGCATGCCAAGCTGACATTTTTAATTATACCATTTTGGTTTAAATACAATCATTTGATCGCCCGTTATTGCATTTTAATTAAATTTTGCGGCGACCAAAAAAACGTAATTCTGGGGTTTTGACCTTTTTTTCCGCTGCGCCGTGTACCGATCAGATTAATTTTTTTACAGCTGCATAGTTCAGGCGATTCTGAACACAGCGATACCAAATATGTTTTTTTTTTAGTTTGTTTTATTTTGAACGGGTCGAATGGGGGGGTGACTTTAACTTTTTTATTTTTTTCATATTTTTAAAAACATTTTTTTCACTTTACACTTGCTTCAATAGTCTCCATGGGAGACTAGAAGCTGTGATCATCTGATCACTTGTGCTCCATAGAGCAGGGCTTCAGCCCTGCTCTATGTAGCAGAAATGCTCACTTGCTATGAGCGCTGACCATTGGACAGCTCTCATAGCAATCCAGCAATGACAACCACAGGAGTCTGCCTCAGACCCCAGGTCATCATGCCAAACCACTGGCGACCTGTAGTCATATGACCCGGGCACCGATGGGTGGGATTAGTGACGTGCTTCTGGTGCGATCACATTAAATGCCGCTGTCAGTGATTGGTAGCGGCATTTAACAGGTTAAGAGCCGTGGGTGGATTGCAATTCCACACACAGCTGTTAGGGACACATGTCAGCTGTTCAAAACAGCTGACATGTACATGGAAAGATGTGGGCTCATCACTGGAGCCCACATCAAAGGGAGAGACACGACATACGCAGTACTTGTATGACGCATGTCGTGAAGGGGTTAAACAGGCCAACAAGTTGGCATACAAATCTGCACAGTACAGGTGTATGTTGGTGCTGCAATAGTCGTAAATCTAATCTTGCATGGCAAAAAATTTAATTGATGAAAAGCCACTGTTATTTCACATAAAATAAGTAATCACAGCATGTCTACAATCTGCTGCAGTTTTTTTTTTACACTGTGACTCAATGTGTGGCTCAATGTAGTTTAAATCTTTGGTAATGATTCTGGAGATCTGCAAGAAATACACATGAGTGAACCCACCCTCAAGAATTTGGTTTAAAAAGACCATCCGGATTCACACATCTGGGTTACACAGACCGATCGCAGATGTCCTGACCCAAATTCGACAACCTTATGGGCATATGTGAGGTTGTCTAGTTTAGGTCTGGATAACCATGGGCCAGTTCATGCATCGCTGTCTCTACTTAGACCTTGAAATACAAATGTCTGAAACTAGCCTAATCATTCTAGGTGAGTTTTGAGTCTTGATCTAAATGTGCCCAAGGACAATATTTTTCCGATTCATCCATGTAATAAGTTACAGAGAGCTTCGGTGGGGGCTCCATAACCGAAGTTTTTGCCTCTAAATGCTTTACGCTGGATCTTGAGTATGGACAGTTTATTCATACCTGCTGATCTGAAAGGCTGGTATGTAGTGTGGTGTTTCACTAGATAATTCAAGTAGATGACACCTAAGTTATTTACGGTTTCAAAGGCACTCAGGCAAAATGTAGAAGTTGTCTTCTATTTCACAGACACACAGTGCAGTCAGTGTAGGATTGGCGATATGGAAGCATATCAAGATTGATTTGTTATTAACCTAGCTGCAGCATTTTGGAAATGCTGAAAGTGATGTTACTTTATCTGGGAGGCCTAGGTGGCATTAAAGTAGTCCAGCGGGGAGGTTATGAATGCATGTACCAGTGTTGATAGGTCTTCTGATGAAATTTTCACATCTCATAGACCGGAGAAAAGAAGGAAAAGGAAGACTTACGAGTGGTTGATATTTACTTTCTAAAGGTACTGTCACACTTAGCGATGTACCAGCGATCCCGACCAGCGATATGACGCGGTCAGGATCGCTGGTACATCGCTAAGTGGTCGCTAGTGAGCTGCCACACAGGCAGATCTCACCAGTGACATCGCTGGGGACGGGGGTCGCTTCTTACCTGTCACACTAGGCGATCCTGCGTCCTCCCGCCCGGCTCCACGCGTCGCTCGTCGTCACAGCAGGAAGCGCCGCAGGAAGTGACCGACGAGAAACAGTCCAGCCTGTTCTCGCGTGATCAGCGATTACCAGCGGGGGAGTGGGTTGTAGGTAAGTATCAGACACAGCGATATTGCTAGCAATATCGCTATAACGTCACAAGTTATAGCGATATTGCTAGCGATATCTCTTAGTGTGACAGGCCCTTAAGAGACTTAACCCACCAATAACTAGACTCAAACTGCATGCCTGATCTAAGCTTTGAAGGGTTATTAGATTTTGATCTCCAACGAAAAGAACTTCAGCTTTGTCCTTCTTCAGTTGTAGTCAGCTGGCATTCATTAATTCTTGTAATTAAGCTAAGCAGTACTGTACTGCTGGCAATGAATCCTTGATTTGCTGCTTCCGTGTCAGGTATAATTGGTACACATCAGCAGAGCGGTTATATGCCAGAGCCGTGGCTCTAAGATATTTTATACATAACAAATTAGTCCAAAAATAATAGCCACCTCAATACATTATATTATATCTCAATTTCTGCCACAAATTTGTGCAGACATAACAAAGGCAAATAGGCAAAAATAGATGAATCAATAAAACCAATCATTTATTAATAAAGTTCATAAAATTTTTTTTTTTTTACAAGGAAATTTCTAAAAATGCCAAGGTACAAATGTAATGATAAATGCTCACAGAGTTCAGCTTTATACAACATAATCACATATCGTACAAACATTTTTTTCAATCTTTTTTTTCCCCATACAAATGTTCATTACTTAGGCATAAATTCATATAGCTATATATATTAAACTTCCATCTGAATGTTTAAGGAAAAAGCCCAATAGTTCTAAAAGCAGAAGGAACACATCCTTAATTAAATAGTGTAAAATACACACTGCTGAAAGTAAGTAACAATTTCGCTGAGCTCCCTACATTATATGTCTGCTGTAGTGATCAAAGGCAGAGCTATCTAATCCTTAATGGAATAATCACAGTGCATTAAATAGTGCTCAATAATGCTCAAATAGTAGCGACTTTTATTCTCAGTGTTTCTTTTATCAATTGCAAATACTTACACACACAGATACATGATTGCTGCATAAGCAATTGTATAAATGTTATCTAATTGTAATAATAAAGGAACAGCCTAATTGCGCTTGCCGCAGGGAAACTTACTCTGCAGTTCAAACATATCAGATGCCTAGTGCAGAGAACTACAGGTTAATCATTGCTTAGGCTAGTTTCACACTTGCTTTTTTTTGCAGCGCGTTTTTCCCGCAAAAAAACGCATTGAAAAAACGCATACAAAAGCATACAACTGCTGCGTTTTTTTCAAGCATTTTTATGAGCATGCATGAAAAAAACGCAGCGTTTTTATGCGTTTGTATGCGTTTTTAGTGCGTTTTTACCGCGTTTGCGTTTTTTTCCAACATTAGGTGGCCCCTCACACTAACCCAAACCATGACTTTACTAACCCTAACCCTGACCCTAACCCTTAACCCTAACCCTGACCCTAACCCTAACCCTAACCCTGACCCTAACCCTTAACCAAACCATACTTAACCCTAACCCAAACCCTAAACCCTAACTAACCCTAACCCTGACCTTAACCCTGACCCTAACCCTGACCCTAACCCTAACCCTCACCCTGACCCTAACCCTTAACCAAACCATACTTAACCCTAACCCTGACCCTAACCCTGACCCTAACCCTTAACCAAACCATACTTAACCCTGACCCTAACCCTGACCCTAACCCTCACCCTGACCCTAACCCTTAACCAAACCATACTTAACCCTCACCCTGACCCTAACCCTTAACCAAACCATACTTAACCCTCACCCTGACCCTAACCCTTAACCAAACCATACTTAACCCTAACCCTGACCCTAACCCTGACCCTAACCCTAACCCTAACCCTGACCCTAACCCTGACCCTAACCCTTAACCAAACCATACTTAACCCTAACCCTAACCCTGACCCTAACCCTTAACCAAACCATACTTAACCCTAACCCTGACCCTAACCCTGACCCTAACCCTAACCCTGACCCTAACCCTTAACCAAACCATACTTAACCCTAACCCTGACCCTAACCCTGACCCTAACCCTGACCCTAACCCTTAACCAAACCATACTTAACCCTAACCCTAACCCTGACCCTAACCCTTAACCAAACCATACTTAACCCTGACCCTAACCCTAACCCTGACCCTAACCCTTAACCAAACCATACTTAACACTAACCCTGACCCTAACCCTAACCCTAACCCTTAACCAAACCATACTTAACCCTAACCCTGACCCTAACCCTTAACCAAACCATACTTAACCCTAACCCTAACCCTGACCCTAACCCTAACCCTAAACCCCCTTAACTAACCCTAACTTTACCCAAACCCCTAAATTCCATTGTCTAAACTAATGGTAAAAAAAAAAACGCATGTGCAAAAAAACGCATACATGAGCATGCCAGTGCGCACATATGCGCATCCATAGGCTATAATGGCCAATTTTAGCGCAAAACGTGCGCATATGTGCGCATGCGCTTTTTTGCAGGGCCAAAAAATGCAACATGCTGCGTCTGGAAAATACAAATGCACACCCCAAAAAAACGCAGCGCATGAAAATCGCATACGTGCGCTTACCAGCGCGCAGGTATGCGCACCCATGTTAAATATAGGGGAAAAACCGCATGCGCACATATGCGTTTTTTTCCAGCGCAAAAAAACGCAAATGTGAAACCAGCCTTACCCATGTGCCCTGCTTCATGTGCCGGCTATACTGATCCAAGTTAGAGTGAGCTATTCCTGCATGGTATAACAGAGCAATACTGCTTTAAATTAACAACAACTTACATGTGTAAAACTTCTGTGGCTCTCTCATACACGTACCCGGCTACCCCGACAGCGCCGTTTCGCCATACTGGCTTCCTCAATAGGGGGCATATATGTGTGCTAAACACATGTCCATCTATAAATAGCACTAGTTACAGCTGCAGCTCATGTCGGTCCACCTGGCTTGTAATTGCGCATGCGTGATTACCAAGGACTTACCATATGAAACAAAGGCTTCCTAAGTTACCGCTCATGGGACCCAAGCGTGGTTCGCTATAAGTCCCTTCATTGAGCAGACTTGGAAGCCGTGGATCGTCCCGAACCCCGCATGCGCTAGCCAGGTGCCGAAACCAAACTGTATTAGGCAAGAAAGTTTATAAATAAATAAACAAATGCGGTGCCAAAAATCCTAAGTGTATAATCTTGTAAAAATAAAAGCTAATATCAATGCAACCATAATAGACATATCATTTATAGAGTAAAAAACTGCCACAATATCACCCATATTTTAACTAAATATGTACAAAATTAATAATATTTGATACAGAACCAATATCAGTGTAATAAACAGACAATACAATTAATCAAAAAATAATAACAATAAAAGTGAACAATTATCCATCCCACTACAATAAGTATATTAAACCTTATCCCTCTATATATCAAACAAACACCATATATATTTATATTACAAAAAATAATATGCTATAATAACTTCATAAAAATTATTATAAATAATTATACACTTATAATTGTGTTTACAAGAATCTATTATAAAGAATTATATAATTATGATTATAAAAATCCATTATAAAATCTTCATTCTTTTCCACATGATGAAAGGCCACTTCACAGGATATATATAAAGATGTTCCGACACCATCACTTGATAAATTCACATGTACTGTAAATAATTCCTTGCTATATAAATGAACAAAAAAACAAAAATTAAATTTTAAAAACGCAAACCTATACAAACCAAAAATAATTAAAAAGGACCCAAAATTACAAAAACGCATTGAAACCCAGGGTCTCATTAAGACCCTGTGGTGCCATTGTTCCCAGCAGGTAGATCCATCTGCTTTCTTTTTGTGCTAAGATTTTTCCCAAATTACCCCCTCTACAGCCTAAATTAACCTGATCAATGGCTTGAATCTTTAAACCATTGGGATTACAATCATGGAACAATTTAAAATGCCTCTGTAATGTTTTCAGGGTACCAACATCTTCAATCTCTACTGCTTTTTGAATATCTCTAACGTGTTCCCTCGTACGTATTTAGCACACATATACGCCCCCTATTGAGGAAGCCAGTACGGCGAAACGGCGCTGTCGGGGTAGCCGGGTACGTGTATGAGAGAGCCACAGAAGTTTTACACATGTAAGTTGTTGTTAATTTAAAGCAGTATTGCTCTGTTATACCATGCAGGAATAGCTCACTCTAACTTGGATCAGTATAGCCGGCACATGAAGCAGGGCACATGGGTAAGCAATGATTAACCTGTAGTTCTCTGCACTAGGCATCTGATATGTTTGAACTGCGGGTAAAGGCCCTTTTACATTTAGCGATGCACCAGCGATCCAACCAGCGATCCGACCCGGTCAGGATCGCTGGTGCATCGCTAAATGATCGCTAGTGAGCTTTCATACAGAAAGATCTCACAGCGATGCAGCAGCGACGCAGCGCACGATACTTACCATTCACACACAGCGATCCTGCGTCCTCCCGCCCGCCTCCACGCGTCGCTGGACGTCACAGCAGGAAGTCTCAGCAGGAAGCGCCCGACGAGAAATGGAGCCGGACATTCTCGCGCGATCAGCGATGAGCAGCGGGGGAGCCGGTCGCTGGTAAGTATCACACATAGCGATATCACTAGCAATATCGCTATAACGTCACAAAACCAGTGACGTTTTAGCGATATTGCTAGCGATATTGGTTAGTGTAAAACCCCCTTAAGTTTCCCTGTGGCAAGCGCAATTAGGCTGTTCCTTTATTATTACAATTAGATAACATTTATACAATTGGGTAAGCTTATGCAGCAATCATGTATCTGTGTTTGTAAGTATTTGCAATTGATAAAAGAAACAAAAGTCGCTACTATTTGAGCATTAATGCACTGTGATTATTCCATTAAGGATTAGATAGCTCTGCCTTTGATCACTAGGCAGACATATAATGTAGGGAGCTCAGCGAAATTGTTACTTTCAGCAGTGTGTATTTTACACTATTTAATTAAGGATGTGTTCCTTCTGCTTTTAGAACTATTGGGCTTTTTCCTTAAACATTCAGATGGAAGTTTAATATATATAGCTATATCAATTTATGCCTAAGTAATGAACATTTGTATGGGGAAATAAAAGATTGAAAAAAATGTTTGTACGATATGTGATTATGTTGTATAAAGCTGAACTCTGTGAGCATCTATCATTACATGTGTACTCCCTTTTTTAGAAATTTCCTTGTAAAAAATTTTTTATGAAATTTATTAATAAATAATTGGTTTTATTGATTCATCTATTTTTGCCTATTTGCCTTTGTTATGTCTGCACAAATTTGTGGCAGAAATTGAGATATAATCTAAGATATTTTGCCTAATGGAAGCATGTAAATCACAAACCTCATTGAGGACAGAAACAAGCCCTGTGGTACTCTGAATTCTAAAGGACCTAGTGAAGAGGATGAGGTATCAATAGGCACTCTTTGTGTTCTTCCAGCCAAGAAAAAATTGACCTAATGAAGAACTGTGTAATGAATTCAGCAGATTATCTTAAAGCACCTCTCTATTTTTTTTTTATTGCACCGCTGGAGTGGTGCTACTAAACTAAGTTTCCTGTCTCATATTTGCCAGCCACCATCTGCAGCTGTTATTGGCGCTACTGCCATCGCCCTGTAGCAGTTTGTGACCCGCTGATCCCTGCTGATCGCTCCCGTGTTTGAGTGATGCAGAAGTCATAACTCAATGTAAGTCTATAAGAGCTAGAAGGAGTTTTTTTATAGACTTGCATTGAGAGCTTGTGATCGTTAACAGTCAGAAGTTCCAGTAGCAAAAAGAGCGGAAAGGACCGAAGCGGCGCCAGGAAGAGCTGAATATGGCAGCTGGTGAGTATAATACTACGCTCAGGGAACTTAGATTAGTAGCACCACTCCAGCGCTAAAGTAAAAAAAAGGGTGAATTGGTGCTTTAAGTTTTTTTAATAAGTTGGCTAGTCAACTGAATCAAAGGCTGCAGAGAGATCAACGATTTTGTTGATGTGAACTCACTCCTGTCTCCTGCCATCAGCAGATATTTATTACTCTTGTGAGGTCTGATTCAGTGCTGTTTTTTCCTCATGCCAGATTGGAAAGGGCTATTAATGCCTAATATTCTGGTATCTAGTTGAACAGTAACTTTTTTTTCTATAACGTTCCATATGTAGGGTAGGTAAGCAACGGGTCTGTAGCTGCTTACAGTTTCACTTTGATGGACCCCTGAAGCAAAAACAGATTGTCCTAATTATGTAACCCCTTTTAAAGTTAATCCTTTAGACTGTTGTGCCTTTTGAGATACCTAAATAGATAAGAAAATGTAACTAAAACCTTTCTCTCATTAACAGAATTAACGGATACCCAGGGGACTATATTCGTATTGCTGGAGAGTGGAGGCTGGAAGAAGTGAGTGCACTTAAATTTAGGATTTGTTGGGTCAGAGAATCTGTGTAGTTTATAACATCCATCTCTCATAACTCTCTCAGTGTCACCCAAGTGGATGCATCACCGACTTGTTTATACAGATGTGTATTATCATGATTCTTAAACAGACACTCAGTAACTGCGTGGAATTTCTGTCTCCGTGAGTATGAGCCATCACGTGTGCAAGATGTAATGTGAAAATGGTTAGTTTATCTTATTCTCTCACACCAAACCTTTCTTCATTGGAGCCCTTGATATGTAGAGCTCTTTGGGGTCCTTTTAGCTGGTTGTATGACATTTTCAATACCTTAGCACCTTCAGTGTAAATAAATACCCCTCCCCCTTCCAGGATCCATAATACATAATAGATCAGTCTTGTGTATCAGTGGTTAGCAGTATGAATCGGGGACAATCTTTCACCTTGCAAACATGTATATTTTCCATTGATCCTATGTGGTGTTTCAGAGAAAAAAATATTATTTAAACAGTCGCCTGGAACAATAAGACAAGTCACTGGGGCATGTCCCCATCAGATCTGCTAGATTGACAGGTCTCTATTTATGTATAAGGAGAGACTTACCAAACTAGTAGAGTGTCGTATATAGCAGCGGGTGGGGTGGGTAACCCACCCAAGTGACTAGTCTTGGTGCCACCACAGTCTTCTTGGTCTCCTTGTTTTTGTTTAAACAGTTTTCTCTGAAATGCCTTAGTTTTTTAGAGTAAAACATTTATATTTGCAATGAGGGCACCATGAATGACCTGATGGGATCTCTTTAAAGGCTCAAGTTGTCATGTTTTGGAGTATAGGAGAAACCCAAGATCTATTTATGTCATAACACCAGGAATGTATAATTGTGGGAGATACAGTACATACAATGAAACCTCTTTGAGACGACCAACCAAAATTGTATTGTAAAGTGGTCTTCTAAGATGTGGCCTTATCAAAGAAGATGGCCAGCATGTACCATTTATGATGGAAATTAAAATCTGTGGCAGGAAAACTGTATTTGATTGATCATGGTTTAACTGTATTTGAGTGATCATGTATTTTATGTTTATGTAAGAATTGTTTTCTAAATGATTATCCATAAACTAAAATTTTTATACTCAGCTGTGTTATTCCGTAAGGATAATTGATCTTATCAATAATCTAACAAATAACCTTTTCTCTGTAGATTCCTAAAATATAAGTTTCGCAAATGGAAAGATAGGCGTAGTCGGGTGCACAGTGAGCAGGGATCAGAAGACCATATAACTGAAGCATGGAGAACAAATTACAGACTTGGTGAAGTCCATATCTTTAGTTTGTTTGATGAATTTCTGGAAATGGGTGAGTCTTGAATATATATTGCAAAAGTAAGTGTAGTCTGCCCTATCTTTTGCATTTTTTAACATGTGATCAACCTCTTGTGTCGCTCTCAATAGTCATCCAGTACAGTTTCACAACCATCTTTGTGGCTGCCTTCCCTCTTGCCCCACTTCTTGCCTTCATCAACAATGTGCTGGAAATCCGTCTTGATGCCATTAAAATGACTCGCTTACAGCGCCGCATGGTGCCAAGAAAAGCAAATGACATTGGTGAGATGTATAAAGGATTGGGATTACTTTATTATATAAAGTATATTTATATACTTGCATGAGTTTTTACTGAAAGATCATCTAGTCTGACCTGTTTGATTTTCCATTTCCCTGACGTGGCTCATTTTCATCCTTCCTGATTGGTGGGTTGGAATTTAACCAGCCCGACGTGCGTACTTAACATTTTTAGCCATGAGGCTTCATCAAGATGAGTATATTTCAGAAACTGTAGAAAGATCCCTTTTGGAAGTTATGCCCATCCTCCATTCTTTCCATTCCTTGGTACAAAAAATCATCTTGGAGTAGGAGATATCTCTTCTTTTTTTCCAGGAGCTTCCCACATGTTCTAGGTGAGCTGCCATGTATACCATTTGACTACCAGGCTGAGGGAAGCCGTGGGTCCAAATGGGTTATCAGTTTCTGTCTTTCCATCACTTGCGATCTACACTTGTGTTTTTACTTCCAAGTTAGCTACAGCATCTGCAGTGGAACTCCTAGGTATGCTGGTCTCCCAGTAATCAGCCAGTGTAGCCAGGAAACCAATTAATCATTAAAATGAGCAAAACATTTGTTCAACTGGTGAAATTATGTTTAAGGAAGCTTAAAAATAATCGTTCTCGGTGGCACTTCATCCTGTGTAAACACGACGTGCTGCCAAGTACAATGACATTCAATGAGAAAAGAATAATGGTGCTATGGTACATACTGCGTGTGTGGTAGTACGGTCTCCCTATTTAAACAGGCTATCAAATCACTGCTGAGTGGCAATCATTCAATGCCATGGGTGAGTTTGTCTAAATCCACACTTAAGTTCAATATAGAATCACTGCACACGTGGAATATGCTCAAAATGAATTTTTTGTAATTTTTATTTAACGGTGATGAAGCGACAGCTGACGTTTCGGCCTAACAATGGCCTTTATCACATAGTCGCCCTATTAAAGTAGAGTTTCAGTAGTCACCGGGTAATTATGATCACTGCAAGGCAATATTTCAAAAAGATGCGGATTATCCGATGAGGTCAGAGGTCCTGCTTACAGAAGGTCAGGGCTAGTGGGGATATGCCAAAGAGTCATTGGTGGCACAGTGGAGGATGCAGGCACCGCCGTGCCTCCGCAGTGAATAATTACCCGGTGACTACTGAAACTCTACTTTAAAAGGGCGACTATGTGATAAAGGCCATTGTTAGGCCGAAACGTCAGCTGTCGCTTCATCACCGTTAAATAAAAATTACAAAAAGTTCATTTTGAGCATATTCCACGTGTGCAGTGATTCTAGATTGAACTCATGTTTATGGGGCCACTGGCTCCTTCTCACTAGCACCGTATACTCAACTCTTCAGTCGAGTTCTAACCATCTTTAGTATCTACTAAATCCACACTTAGGCTCTTGGAGGGGGATATAGCAGTAGAGTAAGAAAAGATCATAAAGGAATATCTTTGAAAATTCCTGTATAAAAAAAACAAAAAAAAGCACAATGCCCCTGTCCAGCTTAAATTTGCTGATAGCAGTGTAGGATATATTAAATTAACTGCAGGTACAACATTAGGTTTATTGTCCATTTTATTAATATAGTAAAGTATTGTGACAATGTCTGTTTGCTTGTTTTTCAGGTATCTGGTTGCAAGTTTTAGAAGCAGTGGGTGTTTTAGCGGTCATCACTAATGGTTTGGTCATTGCAATTACGTCTGACTTCATCCCCAGGCTTATATATAAATATGCATATGGACCTTGTGCACAGGGGCAAAAGGACATAGAGTAAGACATAGTACAGTGATGATTTCTCTAAATATATTATTTATTATACTTTCCCTCTAGTCACACTCATGTACACACATTTGCATTCCTATGCTTAGGAGGTTTGGACTATTTTGCCATGACTCAAATGCATGTTAGATGAACGGAAACATAGCGACTGGATCAGACCACACGTGGTTTCTCTGTAGTCTGAAACTATGTAATCAATACTTTTTGCCCATCTGTCACAGACATGCAAAGACATGATATACAGTCATATGTAAAAGTTTGGGCACCCCTATTAATGTTAACCTTTTTTCTTTATAATAATTTTGGTTTTTGCAACAGCTATTTCAGTTTCATATATCTAATAACTGATGGACTCGGTTATATTTCTGGATTCAAATGAGGTTTATAGTACTAACAGAAAATTTGCAATCTGCATTTTAACAAAATTTGACCGGTGCAAAAGTATGGGCACCTCAACATAAAAGTGACATTAATATCTCGTAGATCCTCCTTTTGCAAAAATAACAGCCTCTAGTCACTTCCTGTGCGAACCAGGAGAAGCAAAAGAGCATAGAATCAAATAGTTATAGAAAAATATATCAAAATTCTTTATTAAATAGTAACAATACAAATCACAATGAAGTGCTCATGAGTAAGTGTGAACAATAAATCCCAAGGGTTACCCCCTCAACCACCCCAAGATGGAAAACCCGGCAAGTAATAACATACGGGATAGCACAAATTCTATCATATGCCCTAATATGTCAATAACCAGAAACCGAATCATTATAAGTCAGTGGCTAGATAGTAATTTAGTGCTGCCTGTTAGGAGAACGTGATGGCGGTACATCACAAACAATTCCCATGCAAGTTAAAAAGAACCATGTGGTAGCTTACCAGGAAGGGAAGGTAGAGGAGAGCCCAGCAGTGGGACCCCCGACGCGCGTTTCGCGGCGTCCCCCGCCGCTCCTTGATAAAGCGGCGGGGGACGCCGCGAAACGCGCGTCGGGAGTCCCACTGCTGGGCTCTCCTCTACCTTCCCTTCCTGGTAAGCTACCACATGGTTCTTTTTAACTTGCATGGGAATTGTTTGTGATGTACCGCCATCACGTTCTCCTAACAGGCAGCACTAAATTACTATCTAGCCACTGACTTATAATGATTCGGTTTCTGGTTATTGACATATTAGGGCATATGATAGAATTTGTGCTATCCCGTATGTTATTACTTGCCGGGTTTTCCATCTTGGGGTGGTTGAGGGGGTAACCCTTGGGATTTATTGTTCACACTTACTCATGAGCACTTCATTGTGATTTGTATTGTTACTATTTAATAAAGAATTTTGATATATTTTTCTATAACTATTTGATTCTATGCTCTTTTGCTTCTCCTGGTTCGCATAATCAGTTATTGAGCTTATGTGTATGGTGTTGGAGCAGGGTTATTCCTTGTCTCCACACCATTGTTTCATTTATGGGATCATTGTTGCCTCTAGTCACTTCCTGTAGCTATTAATGAGTTCCTGGATCCTGGATGAAGGTATTTGTGACCATTCCTGTTTACAAAACAATTCCAGTTCAGTTAAGTTTGATGGTCGCCGAGCATGGACAGCCCGCTTCAAATCATCCCACAGATGGTCAATGATATTCAGGTCTGGGGACTGGGATGGCCATTCCAGAACATTGCAATTGTTCCTCTGCATGAATGCCTGAGTAGATTTGGAGCGGTGTTTTGGATCATTGTCTTGCTGAAATATCCATCCCCTGTGTAACTTCAACTTCGTCACTGATTCTTGCACATTATTGTCAAGAATCTGCTGATACTGAGTTGAATCCATGTGACCCTCAACTTTAACAAGATTCCCGGTGCCGGCATTGGCCACACAGCCCCAAAGCATGATGGAACCTCCTCCAAATTTTACTGTGGGTAGCAAGTGTTTTTCTTGGAATGCTGTGTTTTTTAGCCTCCATGCATAACGCCTTTTTGTATGACCAAACAACTCAATCTTTGTTTCATCAGTCCACAGGACCTTCTTCCAAAATGTAACTGGCTTGTCCAAATGTGCTTTTGCATACCTCAGACGACTGTTTGTGGCGTGCTTGCAGAAACGGCTTCTTTCGCATCACTCTCCCATATAGCTTCTCCTTGTGCAAAGTGCGCTGTATTGTTGACCGATGCACAGTGACACCATCTGCAGCAAGATGATGCTGCAGGTCTTTGGAGGTGGTCTGTGGATTGTCCTTGACTGTTCTCACCATTCTTCTTCTCTGCCTTTCTGATATTTTTCTTGGCCTGCCTCTTCTGGGCTTAACAAGAACTGTACCTGTGTTCTTCCATTTCCTTACTATGTTCCTCACAGTGGAAACTGACTGGTTAAATCTCTGAGACAACTTTTTGTATCCTTCCCCTGAAAAGCTATGTTGAATAATCTTTGTTTTCAGATCATTTGAGAGTTGTTTTGAGGAGCCCATGATGCCACTCTTCATAGGAGAATCAAATAGGAGAACTACTTGCAAGTGGCCACCTTAAATACCTTTTCTCATGATTTGATACACCTGGCTATGAAGTTCAAAGCTCAATGAGGTCACAAAACCAATTTAGTGCTTCAGGAAGTCAGTAAAAAGTAGTTAGGAGTGTTCAAATCAAGAAAATGATAAGGGTGCCCATACTTTTGCACCGGTCAAATTTTGTTAAAATGCAGATTGCACATTTTCTGTTAGTACAATAAACCTCATTTGAATCCAGAAATATAACCGAGTCCATCAGTTATTAGATATATGAAACTGAAATAGCTGTTGCAAAAACCAAAATTATTATAAAGAAAAAAGGTTAACATTAATAGGGGTGCACAAACTTTTACATATGACTGTATACTGCCATGAAAAAAAATATTCATACCACATGAACGTTTCCATTTTTTTTACGTTACATTGACAAACCTAAATGTATTTTAATGGGATTTTATGTGGTATACCAACACAAAGTAGTATTTTTGAAGTGTTAAGGAAATAACGTTTTTCTATATGTTAAAAAAAATCTGTAAATCCTGACATGCATTTGAATTCAGCCCCCTGAAGTCTGACTATTTGTAGGACCACCTTTCACTGAAATTACTGCTGCAGTCTTTTGGGGTCTGTCTCTACCAACTTTGCACATCTAGAGGTGACATTTTTGCCCATTCTTCTTTGCCAACTCACTCTAGCTCAGTGATATTGGATGGAGGCGTCTGTGAACAGCAATTTTCAAGTATTGTCTCAGATTCACAATGGACTGGACTGGACTGTGACTGGGCCATTCACACACATGACTATGCTTTGATCTAAACCATCTATTGTAGTTCTGGCAGTATGTTTAGGGTCGTTGTCCTGCTGGATGGTGAAACTATGCTCCATGTAGGGGACACAGCTAGTATGTGGAAGAAGGTGCTCTGGTCAGATGAGACCTAGCTAGAACCTTTTGGGCTAAATACAAAACAGTGTGTGACACAAAACTAACACTGCACATCACCCTGAAAACACCATTCCCACTGTCAAACATGGTGGGGTCAGCATCATGCAATGGGGATGCTTTTCTTCAGCAGGGACAGGGGAGACCATCAGTTGATGGGAAGATGAATGGAACTAAATACAGGGCAATTCTGCCTGAAAACAGGTTAGCGGCTGGAAAAGACATGAGGGCATAGGTTCACCTTCCAGCAAGACACTGACCCTAAACAAACTGCCAAAGCTACAATGGATAATTTAGATTAAAGAATATTTACAGTGAAGAACAAAAGTGTAACAATATTTTGAAGCTTTGACTTTCAGGGTCCATATCTCACCATCCACATCTGCCTTGAATGTGAGACTACCATCATTTTATAGACCAATCATCTTGGCTATCTAATACATATATTTGACTTGCAACTATTTAGCATATGATTAGTTATGCAGATTATTGTCATGTCACTGCATTGTTACTGTTTTGCTCCTAAAAATCAAAATTTTAATTTTAGTATTTTCTTCGTATTTTGTAAATCCACCTTTGGCTTTCAACACTGCCTGAATCCTTCTGGGCATGCTCTTGATCAGATTTAAACATGTCTCAACCGAAATCTGATCCCAGGTCTCTTCTACACATTCCCAAAGTCGGTGCATACGGATCAACTCGCTTGGATATGTATACAGTTACTTCTTCAACTCTACCACAACTGTACCATTGGTTTGAGGTCTGTGGACTATGGGGGCCAATCCAGCACCTCTACTTCATTATCATTGAACCATTTGTTCACCAATCTCAGCGTTTGCTTCGGGTCGGTCTCTTGCTCGAACACTATGCCGTCCTTTTCATACATGAAACTTTAATAAATTGAGGTAAAAAACACCCCCGTAGTGCAATAACACAATTACAAACTCTATACATTAATAACCTACGATAGCCCTACGCTAGCCTGCTATCCCTTCCTGACAGTGGAGGTTGGCACACTAAAAGATACGATTATTTGGCGCTCCCACTCCGCGGCGGCTGTCCCAGACTCGCCCTAAATGACCCTTATAATCTACAGGTGGGAAAACAATAATAAAATAAAAGAGATGAAAGTTTGTGCTTAATATAATACACAGGCTATTAATGTACAATATATAAAAGACAGGCTGTTACATGTAAACATAGAGAAACATCTTGTATAACCAGTAGATAGTAGCCATCTTGTCTTTTTGGGTATTAATAGACTACAGAAAACATAGATTCCATATGCATTATCAGAGCCTAAAACAATCTCTCTGCAGTAAATCAGACAAGCACAAACAAGAGGTAAAAAATAACGTGGTTCAATAAAGGAACATCAGAATTATATCCATATTGGTTCCCAGAGAAAGCAATGGATGATATCAATTGCCAGAAAAAAATCAAAGAAACAGCTGGGGGTTAACCACACGGTTCATCAGGTGGCACAATAAGGAGCCAGCCAATTCATAGATGTGAGGTGTCCAGATAGAGAGGTTTGCCTCTGTGAGAACAGGTTGTAATATGTAGTATACAGGTAGAAAAATATTTTTCCACCACTAGGAGCAAAACAGTACAATGCAGTGACATGACAAGAATCTGTATAACTAATAATATGCTAAATAGATGCAAGACAAATTTATTTACTCAGGACTGGCGCATAGCAAATGTGGTACCAATATTCAAAAAGGGTTCTAAAAGTGAACCTGGAAATTATAGGCCAGTAAGTCTAACTTCTATTGTTGGTAAAATATTTGAAGGGTTTCTGAGGGATGTTATTCTGGATTATCTCAATGAGAATAACTGTTTAACGCCATATCAGCATGGGTTTATGAGGAATCGCCCCTGTCAAACCAATCTAATCAGCTTTTATGAAGAGGTAAGCTATAGACTGGACCAAGGTGAGTCATTGGATGTGGTATATCTTGATTTTTTCAAAACGTTTGATACCGTGCCACACAAGAGGTTGGTACACAGAATGAGAATGCTGTGTCTGGGGGAAAACGTATGTAAATGGGCAAGTAACTGGCTTAGTGATAGAAAGCAGAGGGTGGTTATAAATGGTATATTCTCTGACTGAGTCGCTGTGACCAGTGGGGACCGCAGGGGTCGGTGTTGGGACCTATTCTCTTCAACATATTTATTAACGATCTGGTAGAAGGTTTGCACAGTAAAATATCGATATTTGCAGATGATACAAAACTATCTAAAGCAGTCAATACAAGAGAAGATAGTATTCTGCTACAGATGGATCTGGATAAGTTGGGAACTTGGGCCGAAAGGTGGCAGATGCAGTTTAACAATGATAAATGTAAGGTTATACACATGGGAAGAAGGAATCAATATCACCATTACACACTGAACGGTAAACCACTGGGTAAATCTAACATGGAGAAGGACTTAGGGATCCTAGTTAATGATAAACTTACCTGGAGCAGTCAGTGCCAGGCAGCGGCTGCCAAGGCAAACAGGATCATGGAGTGCATTAAAAGAGGTCTGGATACACATGATGAGAGCATTATACTGCCTCTGTACAAATCTCTGGTTAGACCGCACATGGAGTACTGTGTACAGTTTTGTGCACCGGTGCTCAGGAAGGATATAATGGAACTAGAGCGGGTACAAAGAAGGGCAACAAAATTAATAAAGGGGATGGGGGAACTACAATACCCAGAGAGATTAGCAAAATTAGGATTATTTAGTCTAGAAAAAAGACGACTGAGGGGCGATCTAATAACCATGTATAAGTATATAAGGGGACAATACAAATATCTCTCCGAGGATCTGTTTATACCAAGGAAGGTGACGGTCACAAGAGGGCATTCTCTGTGTCTGGAGGAGAAAAGGTTTTTCCACCAACATAGAAGAGGATTATTTACTGTTAGGGCAGTGAGAATCTGGAAATCCCTGCCTGAGGAGGTGGTGATGGCGAACTCAGTCGAAGGGTTCAAGAGAGGCCTAGATGTCTTCCTGGAGCGTAACAATATTGTATCTTACAGTTATTGTTAGGTTCTTTAGAAGGACGTAGATCTGGGGATTTAATCTGACAGAACTTTATAGGTGGAACTTGATGGACTAATGTCTTTTTTCAGCCTTACTAACTATGTTACTATGTATGAGATAGCCAAGATGATTGTGTGGAAAGTGATAGTAGTCTCACGGTCAAAGCAGATGGTGAGATATGGAGTATGTAAGTAAAAAGTTCAAAACATTGTTAACCTATTGCTCTTCATTGTACGTGTGTGAATTGCTCAGTCACAGTCCATGCCTAAATCCCCTTGAGAATCTCTGGTAAGATTTGAAAATTACTGGTAACAGGTGCTCTCCATCCAATCTCACTGAGCTAGAGATAGTTTGCAAAAAAAGAAACGGCCTCTAGATGAGTAAAGCTGGTAGAGACATACCCTATAATGCTCATAAATAACCAGCATCTATAGACTCTCATAGCTTTTTAGTTATATAGAGGCTGTACAGTGGTGCATGAAAGTTTGTGAACCCTTCATAATTTTCCATGTTTCTGTTTCGTATTTTTATTGAGGAAAATGATTCAATATCCTGAGTTTGTCAAAAGTATGTGAACCTTTAGAATTAGATATTATTTTGAAGGCAAAATTAGAGTCTGGTGTTTTCAATTAATGGGATTAAAAGCAGGACTGAGTTTATATAAACAGGTGTCTAATAGTGATGAGCAAAAGTGCTCAAATAACATGTTATCTGAGCATGCTGCTGGGGTGTTATCTGAATATTTGGGCGTTGTCACGCTCGCGCCTTGGCTGATTGGCGAGAGCCAGGGATTGTGGTCCTACTGTGCCACAGACCAGACTACCCTGGAAGGGGCGTGACTAAGACAGCTGCCTTGGTCTTCTCTGGAGCCTCCAATGGTGAGGTCAGGGTTGTGCGGCAGGCAGCTGCCAGGTGCCACTCCGGGGTGGTGTCTGGCTGTGACTGCTGATCCCACTCGGGGACAGGACATTTGGTCAAGTGCGAGTGACAAGCAGGCAAGTAGACAAGGCAGGCACGGATGAGACACAGGATAGTTGAGCACAGCTTGAGACACAGGACAGGCGGGCACGGCTTGAGAGACAGGACAGGCGGGCACGGCTTGAGAGACAGGACAGGCGGGCACAGCTTGAGACACTGGGCTGGCAGGTGTGGTGCACAAAGTAACAAGGGACCTGTTCACACAGCAGGAGCGGGTACTGGCTGGAAGGAATGGAATATGGAGGAACAGGTAGGGTCTGTTCACACAGGAGGTGCAGGTACGGGTACTGATAGGAGGGAGTGGAATATGATGGGACAGGTTTGGACCTGTGCACACGGGAGGAGCAGGTATGGATACAGTCAGGAGTGTGGAGTAGGCGGAGCCGCAGGAGTGTGGAGTAGGCAGAGCCGCAGGAGTGTGGAGTAGGCGGAGCCGCAGGAGTGCGGGGCTGCAGGAGTGCGGAGCAGGCGGGGCTGCAGGAGTGCGGAGCAGGTGGAGCTGCAAGGGTACAGATCAGGCGGAGCTGCAAGGGTGCAGAGCAGGCAGAGCACAGACAGGGAGGACATAGGGAAAGACACAGCAAGGAAAGAAGCCAAAGAAAAGGAGGCAGATGTAGGACAGAGTTCAGACAAGGTACAGGGACAAAGACTCAAGGACCAGGATATTCTGCCTCCTGGAAGGTGGACGGAGGTACTAGGCAAGACAAGGTCAGGAGCTATAGCACAGAGACCAGGATATTCAGCCTCCCGGAGAGCAGACAGACAGGCACAAGACAAAGCTAGAAGTGTAGCCTCCAGAGAAGGAGAAACAGAGAACAGGGCCTGGCTTACTCAGCAGCAAAACACTGAGTTTAGACATTGCACAGGCAATGTTCCAGTGGGTGGGGCAGCGCTAAATAGTAGAGGGCTCTAGGTAATTGGTCAGGGACACATTAGCCAGGTGCACCCTGACTCCATAAGAAGCAGAGAGTTCAGGCGCCACCCTCCTATACGCACAGTCAGGAAACATGAACCCAGCAGGCAGGAGACAAGGCAAGGAGCTGGCGGCAGAGAAAAATCACAGTATGACCTGGAGCAGTGAGTAAGTTAGTGTGCGGGAGATGGGAGGCCATGCAGTGATGCCAGCAGGGTTGTTACAGGCGTGCTCAAATAATACAATATGTTCGAGTCCCTGCGGCTGCGTTTTGCAGTTCCCTGTTTGTTAAGCAATCCCCACATGTGTTGTGGCTGTCTAACAGCCACAAAACATGCAACCACATGGACTTGAGCATATTATCTGAGCACGCCCAAGATACTTGGACAACACGTTCGCTCTTCACTAGTATCTAGCAAAGTCTGATCTTCACAACACATTTGTGGAAGTGTATATCATGGGTTGAACAAAGGAGATTTCTGAGGACCTCAGAAGAAGAATTGTGGATGCTCTTCATGCTGGAGAAGGTTATAAAACCATCTATAGAGTGGACAAATGGAGGAAAATCGAGAACACTATTACCCAAATTACTCCAAGCCGATGTGCAGGACTAATCAACAAGTATCGGAACTATTTAGGTGCAATTATTGCTGCAAAAGGGGGCTAAACCAGATTCTGATGGCAAAAGTACACATACTTTTAGCACACACAGACATGTGATCATAGAATCGTAGAGTTGGAAGGGACCTCCTGGGCCATCTGGTCCAACCCCCTGCTCAAAGCAGGATTCGATTGATATTGATATTGGATCATTTTCCTCAATAAAAAAAAGAACAAAGTCTAATATTTTTGGACTCATTTGTTTGATTTGGTTCCCCTTTACTAACTTTTAGGACTTGTAAGAAAATCTGATGTACTGTAGTTTTAGGTCAAAATTGTGCAGAAATGTGGAAAATAGTGAATGGCACACAAACTTTCAAGCACCACATTAAGTATCACACTATAAGCCATAACATATCCACACATTTACAACAGTTGCAGACTAACATCAATAGAACATGATGCCAGTTTGTTTAGTAATGGTCTCTCCTTCTTCTTTTCAGCTGTCTGACCGGATATATTAACCAGAGCCTATCAGTATTTCGTACAGAAGACTTTGACAAGCGGACAAAAGTGTCAGAAGTCTTGTACCCAAACACCACAGAGTGCAGGTACATTAAAGCCCCCCAAATACTTAATTCAGCTGTTGGCTGAACGATGGTTTAGCTGATTGTCCGGTTGGCAGCTTTCTCATCAGACTCTGCCATGCACGAGAGCTCTTGCCCTGCCGAGCGAGAGATGCTGCCAGACAAGTCTGACGGCTTATTTCTTGTTGTAAGGATTGGCAGTCCAAAAATGGCCCTGCCGGACTCTTATCTTCCTTGACATCATCTGTCAGAGGTCCCATACACATTACATTGCGGCAGTCTAAAGTGTATGGAATACACAAGGATAGTTTAGTGCTGTGTATACAGCGGTCGAGAAGGTACAGATGGTAATAAACGTCTTATTTGCATAAGAATTAAAATTATTTTCTCAGGCACTGTACCAGTAACAGGTACAGTGCTAGCAAGGTTGTTATAGGGGCTAAGTCACCTACATTACTGTATTGCCCATTTAAAATTCATTTTCGGAGTGAAGGACTCCCTTTAAGAAGGGTTTGCAGTTTTGCAGACCCCTTCATTTTGCTAGTCTAAAATATAACACTAAATACTGTGACAGTGTAGGGAAGGTGACCTGATGGACGGACGGACTAGTCAGAGTGAAGAAAGATAGGTTTGCACAGTGTAGGTAGGAGTCAGTGATTACAGTGGGGAAACAACTAGGAAAGTGTAGTGGACGTGCAGTACCTTGGGATGACCATTAGATGGCAGGGTGGAGTGTGAGCAAAGGACTTTACAGCAGCTTAGGGCTTTAGAAACCGTTGGTCATGGGGGGCGTGGTGACAGTTAGTGACAGTTTCAAGGAACCGGGGGAGTTATAAATACTGAGGGAGGGTTCCAGAAGATTCCAGTCCCCAGGGGGAGCCCAGGTGACAGGAGGACTACGCCAGTCTGTGTGCCCTGAGGAGAATCCGACCAAGGGGACTGAGGAGAGGAAACGTCAGGGGGGTGGTCCTGACAGGGAAGGACCGCAGCAGAGACAAGGCTCTGGGTGGAAGACACCGTATGTGTAACGACGAAACTGACCAGTAAAGTGCTGTTGGTGTACGGGCCTAAGGCGGCCACAGTAACCGAGCTGTCAGGATTGTCACAGTGTGAGACGGGACGTTACGTATAAATACGTCCCTAGTGTGACATACGGTGTTGAAGCGGCCCTGGACACGGAGGGCAGAGAGAGAGATATCGCGGTGTACCGCGAGGACCGTCAGTCGGACGGTGAGCAATAAACTTGGACCTGTTGCACCCAGAATCTGCCTCATCGTGTCTCTGTTATCATCTCTGCGCGGTAAGAAGTGGGACCACCCCCTATCACCCCCCAGCTCGGCACCCCACAACCGACCCTACATTTGGCGTAGTCGGCAGGATCACCGCCGCTAATACATCATCTTCTGCAGCAGACCTGCCTCAAAGAATGGAAAAGGACTCAGTCTACTCAGTTTGGATTACAATTACCGGTGGATTGCAATTGGCTTACCAGTGGATTACAAATGAGGAGCGCAGTGATGAATCTGTGTGGCCAGTAGAGGATCCGGGGCGGTACCAGAGACAGTGCAGTATGGCAGCGCTCCTTCAACGCAGAGGCGAGGTCCGGGTGTTCGCAGTAGTTCAGAATGGACTGGGACCCCCTCCAACGTTCCCCCGTGGACAGCAGTATGTGCCCGGAGGCCGACGTTTCCAAACATTGGACCCTGACAGGTGGGTGGAGAGGCCTGCCAACGCCCCACCCCACAGAGGGAGTGACACCGAAGAAAAGCCTGGGAGCGACTGTTTGGCGCCATTCGATTGCTGCCCACCGGACGGTATGAGACGCTGCGGAAGTCGGGGTATTGGCCGCCTAGAATGGCAGTGGCGGCAGCAGAACGAACTGAGACAGAAGAAGTCATCTTCGGGTCCATGGGCAAGAAGAGAAATCTGTGCGGAGCCCCTGCGGAACCAGAAGGAGCGGCCGCCATTGATACCGGCGGAGAGTCTCCCCGCGGAGCCCCTGAGCCTGGAAGCTGGGCCCGCTGTGCAGCGAGTTGGAGAGTGGAGGCTGCGGGATGAGCCGTGCGGTGGTGTGACGGAGGCCGTGGCGCCGGGGAAGGTGAGAGTTCCCCCGGCCCTGCCGGCGGCTTCACAAGTGGCCCCTATCATTTTGCCACAACACGCAGTCTCCAGTGTACCGGAAGGCCCGGCTGCGGAGGGCCCTATGCTATACGTAGAATTGAGCAAGGCCCTAGCTTCCGTTCCCGAATCTCCCCGCCCGGAGTCACCAGGGCGGAGCTTATTTACAGAAGGCGCGGTTGCGCTCCCTCGGCCGGTGTCAGCCTCATCACCCGAACCGGCCGTTACTCCGGCTTTGCTGGGAGTTGTGGATGCGGCCTACCCTGTGGCCGCGGTGAAGCCAGTATTGGAACCGGCTGGGGTCTGTTTATCGGGCCCTGTGGACCAGCCCTCCGGAGTCACGGCTGCTCCCATCCGCTACCCGGCCCCAGCGGCTGCTGGGCCACAGATATCATCGGCCGCCTCTACCCCACGCCCTTTCTCGGCAAGGTCCCGCCCACCGGACTCTGGGACTGGCGCGGTACCCTCCGTTTGGGTTGCGGAGGTGGTAAAACAAAAGAAGGTTCGAGAGCAGGAGGTATGGAGCCTGCTTCATTCAAAAGGGGAGGCTGGCATGGCGGTGGAAAGATCCCGGGGGCGGCTGGTGTACACTAATGTGGCCCGGGGGTATGGCTTCATACGTGATCAGACTGGACAGAAGGTATACGTGAACGTAGCCTCCATACGCCACGGCCGTGCCCTGGAAATAGGGGACTTTGTCTCTTATTATAAAGAATACTGCCCCCGCGGGTATTATGCGGTGGCGGTACTGGCGGTACCCGAGGAACGCGAACCCCCGTAAAAAGGACTGTATTGGACACTCCCTTCACCCCAGGAGTTCCACGGCTGTGGGCCCCTTGCTACCGGCCATCAGGAGATGGCCTGGACTGTCAGAATTTCGGTGCACCGTTGTGCAGGTTAAAAAGGACAGTTGCGTTTAAAAAAAAAATGTGTTTTGTAGTTATCTGATGCAATTATTTTCTGTTTCTCTCTTTTCTTATGTTCCATGTATGGAAAGCAAACGTAAAGTTGATTGCCTGACAGAGCGGGGATATGTAGAAGAGAGGGAGTGTCCATGTCCAAGGAAGGGGGAGGGAAAAGGAGTACTGGTGAAGTTTACTGTTGGATGTTGAGTTTTAAAGCAAAAGAAAATGAAAAAAAAATATATAAAAATGGGTATTTGTGCTATTATAAAGTTGTTTATTGTATAATATGCCAAAGTAAAATGCAACAGGTCCGGATTAAGGGAAGGTCTGCGGGACCAAAGGAAAGTGTGAGATCCGGTAGGGATCTAAGAGTTGAGGTCTGGGAGACCGGGACGCCGACCATGACATGTAATTGAAAGAAGGAAAATGAGTGGGAAGACGTGAGAAAGACAGCCGTCCTAGGTCAGGTCCCCAACACCACGGACACCCCTGAAGAAGGAAAGGCGGGCGCCGGCAATGATCTGGTAGGTGAGTGGCCTCGATCATGGCGTACCGGATAGTGAAAGGTAACAGTAGGGGAGAGTAGGGGAAAGATACACGCCGTAGAGAGAATACGGGTGTACCTTGCCCAATTTGAAAGACTTTGTCATGTGGCGTGCGCGCTGGTGAGTAGCAGTAGGCTGCTCAGAGCATAGTGCTCCCAGTATGGTTCGGCCCCCGCAGATAGTGGGTTTGACTCAACTTCTGGTCCGACAACAGAATGTAGGTGTAGATTCAGAACGACGAAGGCAGGGATGACGATTGTCGAGGACGACAATGGACAAAGGAAGGGGGAGTGTAGGGAAGGTGACCTGACGGACGGACGGACTAGTCAGAGTGAAGAAAGATAGGTTTGCACAGTGTAGGTAGGAGTCAGTGATTACAGTGGGGAAACAACTAGGAAAGTGTAGTGGACGTGCAGTACCTTGGGATGACCATTAGATGGCAGGGTGGAGTGTGAGCAAAGGACTTTACAGCAGCTTAGGGCTTTAGAAACCGTTGGTCATGGGGGGCGTGGTGACAGTTAGTGACAGTTTCAAGGAACCGGGTGAGCTATAAATTCTGAGGGAGGGTTCCAGAAGATTCCAGTCCCCAGGGGGAGCCCAGGTGACAGGAGGACTACGCCAGTCTGTGTGCCCTGAGGAGAATCCGACCAAGGGGACTGAGGAGAGGAAACGTCAGGGGGGTGGTCCTGACAGGGAAGGACCGCAGCAGAGACAAGGCTCTGGGTGGAAGACACCGTATGTGTAACGACGAAACTGACCAGTAAAGTGCTGTTGGTGTACGGGCCTAAGGCGGCCACAGTAACCGAGCTGTCAGGATTGTCACAGTGTGAGGCGGGACGTTACGTATAAATACGTCCCTAGTGTGACATACGGTGTTGAAGCGGCCCTGGACACGGAGGGCAGAGAGAGAGATATCGCGGTGTACCGCGAGGACCGTCAGTCGGACGGTGAGCAATAAACTTGGACCTGTTGCACCCAGAATCTGCCTCATCGTGTCTCTGTTATCATCTCTGCACGGTAAGAAGTGGGACCACCCCCTATCACCCCCCAGCTCGGCACCCCACAACCGACCCTACAACACCTTCCCCTTTTCATAACCAAAATTATTGTAATATAATTGTCGTATTGGACTGGAGTAATATTCTTCACAGTTCTATTACTTTACTGGTATAGAATTGTCGTGTCATCTATCCAGTTTGCTCTTTTTGAATTTTGCTGTTTTTTTTCTTCAGGTATCGTGATTACCGCAATGCTGACTACGCATTTTCTGTGCAGTTCTGGCATATCTTTGCTGCTCGTCTTGCATTTGTCATTATATTTGAGGTGAGCAGTGTAATATGTGGTTTGTGTGGGTTTGTATTTATGCTTTGTATTTTTGGAAGTTATTTTCTGGGAGTCATGTTCTAACCTAACAATAGACCTTCAGTGATTTATCTCTCAGAATATCACTTTAAGATATTCTATGTCTTACATTGTTATTATGTTATAGTATTTGCATTTGTTCAATCTTGTGCTGTTCTGTTTCATGTCACAATTTCAGCACGTGGCTGTATGCATAAAGTTTGTTGCTGCCTGGTTTGTACCAGATATCCCTCAATCAGTGAAGAATACTAGCCTAGAGAAGAAACATCAAGATCTTTTGAACGAGCTTGGGTAATTTTCATTAAGTCCCCATGATTCTACAACAATACATATTATAGCAAATAGATATCATGTTTACCAGAATGTCCCAAGCCAAAATTTCGTGCCTGTCCTACAATGCCTCATTAATAATGGACTTCTTTATTGTGACCTACAATAAGTTTCACATCTTTTAGCAAACTGAGACTTTCACCAGCAGGGCCTAGATAGGTTTCCTGAAGGCCCAAAGCCGACATACATCCAACACAGTCTTTGCATTTTAAAGCAGGGATTGTCCAACCAGAAACTCCTAAACTGTTTAAAAGGATATCAAATAACTAAAGAAGTCCTACTCATCTTAGGATTTCCCAGCTAAACCCAGTCTCACAGACTCTGTACTCCCTGCTCCAGCAACACATCTGCAGTTAATCACTGCAACGGAGTTAGTTAACGGCAGAGGCTCTCTAAGACTTCAAAAAAGGAGTAGCCTCGGCAGCTTTTCTCTGTTGGATAAGATCAATGAATGTTCATCAGAGCCACGTTAGCCTATTGTCCCCAAGGTGGTGGAAGCCCTAGGTCATAAGCCAAGAACAGCTTCTGCAGACTCTAGAAAGCACTGCAGCCCCTTTCTTTTAGGCCCTGGCATTAGCCTGAGCTCACATCTCATTCATATATTAAAAATGAAATGTTGCATAAAAGTAAAGTTCCCTGACTAGTAGCCTGACCCCACCATCCCCATATAAGAATTCTTTGCAACAAAGAAGACGCTTTAATGCCCTTGCAAGGGCAACTAACTCTCCCCTCATCCATCCTACAGAGAGATGCCAGAGGAGGCTGATGAGTTATCCCATGACAGCTCTCCCTTCCCCTACAGAAACCTACTAGCGGACCTCAGGTAATTTTCCATGACAGTAATGCCCCTACGTACACAGAGCTATAAATGGCCTCCAAATACTTTTTTTTTTGCTAATTTATTTTCACAATGGCATTACTAACAAAAGTTATTAAATATACTGACATTTTAAACTTGCTTTTGCTCTTTTTTTTCAGTATGATCGAACGTTCAACAGAAGTTTAAAACCTACCAAAGTGCCTGGACAATGAAGAACAACCTGAAGATGTCAAGATCGGGTGTAATATGGTGAAAAACCTGGTGTATTATATTTACTCAGCTGTAAATATTGTTTTTTTAAATAAAATTATTTTTGAGATATCAAAAAAGCAATATTCATATCAATTATTTGTCACGGGGCAGTTGGGAAAAACGGGACATGGAACCAAGGCCCCTGAACTGCCCCTAAGGCTACAGGGGTGCCCTGACTTTCCTTAACTTGGGGTACACTTGATGTTAGGGACAGGTCGCGGACTTGGGCCTCACTATCTCCTGTTTAGCCCTGACCTAAACACCCAACCCCCTCCCCAGAAGGTGAGCCAGGGAGAAAAAGTACTGCACAGAAAACCAAAAGGAAAGAATTCAACAGACAGGGTATAACAAAACAACACTTAGCTTGCTCTGCTGCAATGCTCCTGGACAGCAGAGTTAGACACCTGAACAAGGAAATAGTTGGAGCTCCACTGCAACATAACCTGCTCCTGACTCCAGCTTGGTTGGTCTCCAAAGAGGAATGATATCACCAACCATTAGCTGGTGCACCTGGTGAGCTTATATAGGAAGGTGGGAGTGGTTTCCACCTGCCTCAACAGATAGACCAGCCATGCAATTACACCAGTGGCCACCGGGGGGCAAAAACTGACATTAACCCCCGATGGCCTGAAAGGAAAAAAGGTTATATACGGGAATCCAGAATCTGACACAGATGCAAAAATGGATCATGACATTATTATTGATAACAAACAAGAAGTACAAGAGTCTGATTTGGGTCCTCTGTTTAAACTGGTTGATCACCCAGTCAAGACCTGTGAAAAAATAAGTGATCCCTGTCACGTCAACATCTGTTTAACGCCAAAGGCTTGTGCAACATAATGTGCCACATTTAATCACATATATTTATATCAGTATTTGAACATACAGTGGGGAAAATAAGAATTTGATACACTGCTTATTTTGCAAGTTTTCCCACCTACAAAGAATGGAGAGGTCTGTAATTGTTATTGTAGGTACACCTCAACAGTGAGAGACAGAATCTAAAAATAAAAACTCGAAAATCACATTGTATGGTTTTTAAATAAATAAATAGCATTTTATTGCATGAAATAAGTATTTGATCACCTACCAACCAGCAAGAATTCTGTCTCTCACAGACCTATTAGTTTTTCTTTATGAAGGCCTCCTACTCTGCACTCATTACCTGTACTAATTGCACCTGTTTGAACTTGTTACCTGTATAAAAGACACCTGTCCACACACACAATCAATCTCACTCCAACCTCTCCACCATGGCCAAAACCAAAGAGCTGTCTAAGGACACCAGGGACAAAATTGTAGACCTGCACAAGGTCGCGATTGGCTGCAGGACAATAGGCAAGCAGCTTGGTGAAAAGGCAACAACTGTTGGCACAATTATGAGAAAATGGAAGAAACACAAGATGATTGTAAATCTTTCTTGGTCTGGTGCTCCATGAAAGACCTCGCCTCCTGGAATAAGGATGATTCTGAGAAAGGTCATGAATCGGCCCAGAACTACATAGGTGGACCTGGTCAATGACCTGAAGAGAGCTGGGACCACAGTCTCATACATTACCGTTAGTAACATACTACGCCGTCATGGATTACAATTCTGCAGGGCACACAAGGTCTCCCTGTTCACGCTAGCACATGTCCAGGCCCGTTTGAAGTTCACGAATGACAATTGACAATTTGGATTATCCAGAGGAGGCACGGGAGAGGGTCATGTGGTCAGATGAGACCAAAATAGTAGTTTTTAGTATCGACTGCACTCACCCTGTTTGGAGGAAGAAGAATGAATACAACCCCACAAACACTGTCCCAACCTTGAAGCATTGTGGGGGAAACATCATTCTTTGGAGGTGCTTTTCTGCTGAACCGCATTGAAGGGAGGACGGATGGGGTCATGTATTGTGAAATTATGGCCAATAACCTCCTTCCCTCGGTAAAAGCACTGAAGAAGGGTCGTGAGGCTTGGTCTTCTAGCATGACAATTACTCGAACCACACAGCCAGGGTAACTAAAGAGTGGATCCATAAGAATCATTTTAAGGTCCTCGAGTGGCCTATCCATTCCCCAGGCCTGAACCCAATAGAAAATCTTTGGAGGGAACTGAAACTTAATGTTGCCCAGCGACAGCCCCGAAATCTGAAAGCTCTGGAGAAGATCTGTAGGAAGACAGGACCAAAAATCCATGCTGCAGTTTGTGCAAACTTGGTCAAGAACTACAGGAAACGTCTGACCTCTGTAATTACAAACAACTCGTGCATTCAACCCTACTGCTCTTAGCCATCGCACCAGTCTGGCAACTCACTTTGACTCCATATTTTTCGTTCAATTCGTGCAAAATCTGTACAGCACTTTTATGGACATCAGATACTGACTTTTTCTTAATAATGTAATCAACTTCTGAGGAAGTTTTCTGTGGTCATCTACTTCTAGATTTGTCAGCTGTTCCATAACCTTCTTTTTCTTTCTTTATTAAATGTGAGAGAGTAGTTAAATTCCAAAGCTACCTGTTTTTGGCTTTTGCCTGACTTCACTCTCAGAATTATAAGTGTCCTGACATCTGCTGATAGATTTGTCTTTGTTTTTGCCATATTTTAACCTCAAAACACAATTAATGAAAAATAAAAATTTTAGGCAAAATTCAACTACCCATGACGAAATATGCAAAATATTTGGCCCAGCAAATGTTGAAAACTAACACATAAAGGGATAAAACAATGTCAAACACAATTTTCCTTGTAGCTGACAACCATTTGCTTCGTGTTTACTAAAATCACCAGGAAAATGGAACTGCAACAACCAGGCAGAAGTAATCACACTTTTTTCTTAATAAATTATTTATTTTAGGTATATCATAGGAAAGATATAGACATGTCATGAGTACAAACATAGTACATAACAGCATATATCAAATCAACATGTAGGAAAGAGGGTAAAGAGGGGAATGGGAAAGCTGGGGAGTGGGGGAATACCATAGTGGGAAGGAAGAGTGGGGAAGGATTAAGGAAAATAAATATCCAGATTCAAATGGGATATGATAGAGGGGGGGGCAAAAATAACTGGGTACAACAGGAACAATAATAGGTACACATAGTAGAGCTTATATCCAAACTTTACAAAATTGTCGACAAATAAATGCAGAGGGGCCAGAGACACATGTATTGTTACGTTGGGTAAAAGTAGTAATCATGTAAGGGAGATCACCCGGGTGTTAAACCTTGTCGGTATCTTGTACCTACATAAGTGAAGCCCCCACGTTGGGGTTGTAACTTGTGATTGTTTCCAGGGAGCCCAAATTTTGTTATATAGTTCATGGGTATGTGTTTCAAAGCTGGTGAGTTCTTTCAGATGGGAAATTTGATTCACCTTAGAGATCCATTCCCGAGAAGTGGGTGGAGACTCATCTCTCCAATGTATGGCTATTAAATGTTTCGCCGAATTAATTAATAGTGGGAGAAGACCGTGTCTCAATAGTTTAAAACTTTTGGATGGGTACGATAGAAGAGATTCAGCAGCCTGTAGATCAGAATCGATAAGCTGTAATTTTTTAAGTTCAAGATTAATGCCTGACCAAAAAAGTATCAAGCAATCCCAAAAAATGTGAGTATGATGACCTGTCTGTGTATGGCATCTTCAGCAAATGTGGGTGTCAGATAAACCCATATGGTAAACTTTGGCCGGAGTCATATGCCATCTAATTAGGATTTTATAAGAATTCTCCTGAAGTAGAATACATCTAGAAAAACCACGCACATTAAGTAAGATTTTAGCAATCTGCTCTTCCGAGAAATTGATATTGAGTTCTGACTCCCAGGAGTATATGAAGGGGGGTTTAAACTTAGGGGAAGTGATGATAAAATGGGAATATAGACGGGAGATAAGTTTTAATCTCGGAGGTGGTAATTTAGTCAGCACATCTAGACAAGGACCAGTTAGATTTAGATGGATATTGTTGCCTAAATTGGCAAAGTATGCGTCTGACATGTTGTTGAAGGAAGTTTTTGGGGTGAGCCCGAGCATTTTGAGGTCAATTATTATTCTTCACAATCTTATCATAGAAACTGTTTAAGGTTTCCTTAGGTAACAGACCAAAAGTTGTAGGGATCGTAAAAATTAGGATCCATGAGATGTGGTATGGAGCCAATAGGTGTCATAGATGGAAAAGAGGCAGATGGAAGATCATTGAACATCTAATCCTAAGAGTAGCAGAGAGGATTCCTTCTAATTTAAGGGCACCCAGGGGGTTTTGCTCGGGACCATAAATATGGCACCCCATTAGCCCCTAGTAGGATAAAATCTATATTGTCCCGGTCTCCCTTCTCGTGATTGAAAACCATTCTCCGCCATATGCGTATGTATAGCTTTATAATAAAAATAAGACCCGAGGAGTTCAGGTGTGAAAGGAACTTAAGAGGCAATCTCGCTTTTTTCTGTTTCTATAGGAATCTGGACATTAAGAGCTTTAAAGTTTTGAAAAAGGTTTGGGGAACACTTAAGGGAATCATGTTCATAGTATACAGGATTATAGGCATTATATATGCTTTAAATACATTAATATGTCCCATCCAAGAGAGGGTAGGTAAACCATATAATTTCATTAATGTTTCTACTTTCTTCAGTAGGGGAGAGTAATTAGTTTGGTATAAACATACAGGATCTTTAGTGATAAATACACCCAAGTATTTTAGAGCTTGCGTGGACCAGGTAAAAGGAGAGTGTTTGCGGAGAGTGGCTAAATGTTAGCTTGTTAAGGCTATGTTGAGAGCTTCCAATTTTATGGTATTAATTTTAAAATTAGATATACCTTTATGCAACACGGTGGCTCAGTGGATAGCACTGCAGCCTTGCAGCGATGGAGTCCTGGGTTCGAATCCCACCAAGGACAACATCTGAAAGGAGTTTGTATGTTCTCCACGTGTTTGCGTGGGTTTCCTCCGGGTACTCCGATTTCCTCCCACATTCCAAAGACATACTGATAGGGAATTTAGATTGTGTACAGTGATGATAATGTGTGCAAACTGTAAAGCGCTACGGAATATGTTAGCGATACATAAAGATTAAAGATTATTATATGTGGCAAAATTGGTTCAGTATATTAAGAATAGTTGGAAAAGCTAGAAGAGGGTTGGTTGTAATAAATAGTAACTCATCCGCAAAGGCTAATGTTTTCAACTCCACACTCCCGATCCTCAGTCCTTCAATAGATTCCTCCTGCCTGACCCTTTGTATTAGCATCTCTATTAGTGCCGTTGACCTTTACCTTGGCCGTGGGTTGCGAGTACAGGGAGAATACTGCAGAGACAAACCGCAGAGGAAAACCAAATTTGTCTAGTACTTTCTCTATATATCTCCAACAGATTCTATCGAATGCCTTCTCGGCGTCAGTGGATGAAAGGGCCAACGGGATGCCACGGGACTTAGCAAACATTGTAGATTGGATAATCCTCACCGAATTGTCCCTACCCTCCCTGCCCATCACTAACCCGCAGGGGTGGATTAAGGGTAGCCAGGGCCCGGGGCAGTTCAGACTCTGTGGGCCCCCCTCGTCACGTGACGGGGGTCACGAATCGTAGAGCCACACTCTACATAGAGAATAATGGGGCCTCTAGCACCGACCTCCACCCGCAGAGCCACACTCTACATAGAGAATAATGGGGCCTCCAGCACCGACCTCCACCCGCAGAGCCGCACTCTACATAGAGGATAATGGGGCCTCCAGCACCGACCTCCACCCGCAGAGCCGCACTCCACATAGAGGATAATGGAGCCTCCGGCACCAACCTCCACCCGCACTCCACATAGAGGATAATGGAGCCTCCAGCACCGACCTCCACCCGCAGAGCCACACTCCACATAGAGAATAATGGAGCCTCCAGCACCGACCTCCACCCGCAGAGCCGCACTCCACATAGAGGATAATGGAGCCTCCAGCACCGACCTCCACCCGCAGAGCCGCACTCCACATAGAGAATAATGGGGCCTCCAGCACCGACCTCCACCCACAGAGCCACACTCCACATAGAGAATAATGGAGCCTCCAGCACCGACCTCCACCCGCAGAGCCGCACTCCACATACATGGCTGCTCTCAGTGCTCTGTGCTGTGCGCACAGGACCTGTGATGAGGTCACAGGAGGGGAGGAGACAGGGGTCACATGATCGGGGGCCCTGACACCTTACCTCCTGTGATCTCATCACAAGCCTTTGCACGCTACCAGCAGCACCAGCCTTCAGGCTACTTGTAGATGCTGCTGGTAGCAGAGCACATAATGCCGCCCCCACGGTCACTCACTTTTAGGTGGGGAGAAGATGGAGTGCCATTGCAGCAGCCAGCAGGAATGTGGTGGGGGCCCCCTTAGAAGCTCTTGTGGTGGGGGCCCCGGGGCTGAAGCCCCGCCTGCCCTGCCTATAATCCGGCCCTGCGCGGTGGCGGATTATAATGGGGCAACTGCCCAAATTGACCTCATTATAATCCGCCACTGCTAACCCGGTCTGGTCTGTATGAATTAGCTTTGGAAGAATATTGCTAGAATTTTGGCCCACAGCTTTGTGTCCGCATTGAGCAAAGAGATCGGTCTGTAGCTGGCACAATGATTAGGATCCTTCCCATCCTTCGGGAGGACAGTAATAAAGGCTTCCAAGGATTGTTTAGGCAAAGGATGACCATGTAAATAGGAGTTAAACAATGCCACCAAATGTGGAAGCAGGGGTTTAATAATTTTTTGTAATACACGATAGGGAGTCCGTCTGGGCCCGGGGCTTTCCCATTGGGAATAGTTGGTAAAATATCTAGCACCTCTTGGGCAGTAACAGTGGCCGTCAGTGAGGAGTGATCCTTTAAGAAGAGTTTGGGGAGTTTTAAAGGATCAAGGAATAAGGCAATCTTTTCTGAAGCTGTTGTTGAATCCAAATTGTTCATTGGCATTTCAAGATTATACAGCTTTTCATAAAAACTTTTAACCTCCCTTGCAATATCGGCAGTCTCGAAGACTGTTGAGCCATCAGTGGAATTGAGTTACTTTATGAAAGTTTTGTCAAAGCGTTTCTTCAATAGCAAAGTCATGAATGTACTACCTTTATTGCCATGGAGATAAAACTTCTGGCGTCTTCTCATATAAATCTTGGCCGACTGGACATTCAGTAGATCCTTCAAGGTTCCTCTTGTACTCCAGTCGCTAGGGATCGTTTATGTAGAGTTTCAAAAGAGTTGATTTGGTGGAGGACAGAAATAACCTCTCTCAACCTTTTTATCTTTAAATATGAGGCCAATGCCACAAATTCTCCTCTCATAACGGCTTTGTGAGCTTCCAATACCATGGGCAGCGAAGGACCTGAATAAGCGTTTTCTTGGGAAAAAAAACTCAAGAGAGTTGGATAGTTTAATAATATGGGAAGTAGAATCTAACAGCGTTTCATTTAACGTCCATGAGCAAAGGGGAAGAGGTAGAGAGGTGATACTAATTTCCAAGAAAATTGGGGCATGATCCCAGAGAGAGATGACATCAATTGTTGCAGATTTTACAAGTTGAAGGTGTGATGATTGCATCAGGAGTTAATCTAACCTATGGTAATTATTATGGGGAGAGAAAAAAGTTAAATCTTTGGTCAAGGGATGTAAAGTTCTCCATGGGTCTTTTAAATTGAGGGATTGTAAATTAAGGTGCAATTTTCTTAGGGTTTTTTGGTTGATGGAAGACTTACCAGATGAGGTGTCTATTAATGGATTAAAGGCCCAGTCACACACAGCGATCACGCTAGCGAGATCGCTGCTGGGTCACAAGTTTTGTGACACAACAGCGATCTCACCAGCAAGATCGCTGTGTGTGACAGCGATCAGCGACCGGCCCCCCTGCCGGTATCGCTGATCGCTGCAGGAAAGCCCAGGACATTTCTTTGGTCGCTGGGCTCCCGCTGGCCAGCACGCATCGCTGCGTGTGACCGACGGGAGCCCAGCGATCAGCTGGTAACTAATGTACACATCGGGTATCCAAGGGACGTGCGTCCCTTGGATACCCGATGTGTACATTAGTTACCAAGCGCGCTGATGCAGGCAGCTGGTAACTAACGTACACATCGGGTATCCAAGGGACGTGCGTCCCTTGGATACCCGATGTGTACGTTAGTTACCAGGTACCTGCATCAGCGCGCTGTTAACTAACAGAACACAGCGATGCCGCGTGCTCGACATCGCTGTGCTAATCGCTGGTGAAGCTGTCTGTTTGACAGCTCACCAGCGATCACATAGCGACTTACCAGCAATCCTGACACGTTGATATCGTTGTCGGGATCGCTGGTAAATCGTCATGTGTGACGGGGCCTTAAGTGAGACACTGAGATCTCCACCCACAACAAGAAAACCTTCAGTAAACAGATGAAGAATATGCAGGACTTTGATAAGCCAACTAACCTGGTGGTTATTGGGGGCATATAAATTGCATAATGTAATTTCAGTGTTAGCCAGTAGGCCCTTTACCATAATATATCTTCCATCTGGATCAGATATAGTGTCTTTCAGTACAAAAGGTACATTCTTTTTGAAAGTTATACTCACTCCCCTAGAGGATGAAGTGCCCGTACTGTGATACCAGGTCGGAAAGCATGTCCTGGACACATCAGGGACACGACCTCTCCTGAAGTGTGTTGCCTACAGAAATGCAATGCTGATGTTCTTTGAGAGTAGCAACTTCATTATCTGACTGCGCTTACTTGGGGAGCACATGCCCCTTACATTATGTGAGGCCACTACTATAGTGGCTGACATGACAGTTTTAGCCATAGCATAGGAATAGATGCATTAAAGCAGGGTTCCCCAACTTCAATCCTCAAGGCCCACCAACAGATCATGTTTTCAGGATTTCCTTTGTATTGCAAAGGTACTGAAATTATCACCTGAGCAATACTAAGGAAATCCTGAAAACATGATCTGTTGGTGGGCATTGATGACTGGAGTTGGGGAACCCTGCATTAAAGTGACTTCATGTGTACCAAACAATTAGAACATCAGGAACAATGGGGTAACCAGATAACAAATATTTACAAGAAGCATCTTATCTGTGGCAGAGGTGTGGGATCATAACATACTCCAAAAACAGACAAGATAGTCCATTGCGCATGCACAAATGGCAATCTAAAATTGTCAAAATAAAAGTCATTATAAGCAAACACAGGGCAAACTTTGTAGAAAGGAAGTGGCGGATTTCCATCATAGAACCATAGCACGTGTAGTCCACACAACACTAGATAATAACCAATAAACCGCAACTCTCAAAAAATGAGGCCTGGATATAACTGACATACTACCAGGCCAAAAAAAAGCAAAGTGAACTACCTGAGAGCATTGCGTCCCAAGGAGGCTGCTTCTTCTTGGTACCAAGCTTCCCTTGCTTGGGAGAAGAGTGTCTTTTCACAGGTGTCCACTCCTCTGATCCTCCCACAGAAGGGATGTTTAAAGTCTCCCATGCTTTTGAAAGGTCATCAGGACCCCAGACAATAGCCTGCTTTCCTCCACCATGTATCGCCAATCCGAATGGGAACAGCCACTTGTATAGAATCTTGTTAGAGCGGAGCATTTCCAGAAGAGGTTTCAGTTTCCGACGCTTTGCGAGTGTCGATGGTGCCAGATCTTAGTACAGCTGGATGGATACCTCTTCATAGGTGATAGTTTTGCAATCACAAGAAGCAGACAGAATAGCTGAAGTATCAAAATGATTGAGTAAGCCACAAATTACATCTCTCGGGGGGGGGGGGGGGGGGGGTCTGAGGGCCTTGGTTTAGGTCTGAGAGGTCTGTAGAGCCTTTCCATAATAATTTGTTCACATCTCTCCCGTAGCCACTTTTTCAAGTATATCTGGTGACATGCTTTCAGGAATGCCTTTAATTCTGATATTTTTCCTGCAGCTCTGATTTTCTTGGTCTTCTATAGCAAGAGATGCATTGTTCAGCAGGGTTCGGTGAAAAACCAGTTGTTCTTTTATATTATTCGAGTGATTTATTAATGAAGCCTGTGCCGACTCTAAGGACTCCACCCTACAGTATTACCAATGTGTTGCAGATCAGCACGCATACCTGTAATTTCAGCAACCAAAAGTTTCATCGCTTGCACCAAAGATTTTTTTAAGGAAGGATCTTGAGATCTGTCCCGAGTCCGATTGAGAAAGATCGCTACCTGAAGCTTCGTCACTTGAATCTGCGTCCACAATGTGTTTATCTGTAGCACAGTTTGAGAAGTTTTAGAAGGAGCACGGGTTGTTGATGACCTGCGTTTTAGAAATTTTTTCATTTCACTCTGTTTGTCTTGGTGGAGAACTGCAGCTACGTTTTTAACGTGCTCTTTATGAAATTTCACCATTATAGCACTAGAAAGCGCGCGTTATGAAGATCACCACTTGTGCATGAGGTAATTTTTAAGCATACATAGTTAGATCACATGCTTGTATCAGAAACCGATCAGTGTGTTGAAGGTAAATTTTTGAATGAGTAATTACAAAATCAAGGCTGTGTTCTGACTGGTGGGTCAAATCGCAGAAGACTGTAGAGAGTTGTTGGGAAGAATAATGATATAGTATATAAGCTGCAAGTCCAAGTAAGGACCCCGTCACACATAGCGACTCACCAGCGATCCCGACAATGATATCAACGTGTCAGGATCGCTGGTGAATCGCTACATGATCGCTGGTGAGCTGTCAAACAGACAGCTTCACCAGCGATCAGCACAGCGACGCCGAGCGCACGGCGTCGCTGTGTTCGTTAGTTACCAGCGCACTGATGCAGGGAGCTGGTAACTAACATACACATCGGGTATCCAAGGGACGTGCTTCCCTTAGATACCCGATGTGTACGTTAGTTATCAGGTCCCTGCATCAGCGCACTGGTAACTAACGTACACATCGGGTATCTAAGGGACACCCGTCCCTTGGATACCCGATGTGTACGTTAGTTACCAGCAGATCGCTGGTCTCCCGCCTGTCACACGCAGCGATGCGTGCTGGCCAGCGGGAGACCAGCGACCAAAGAAAAGTCCAGAGGTTTCCCAGAGCGATCAGCGATACCGGCAGGGGGGCCGGTCGCTGATCGCTGTCACACACAGCAATCTCACTGGTGAGATCGCTGTTGTGTCACAAAAGTTGTGACTCAGCAGCGATATCGCTAGCGAGATCGCTATGTGTGACGAGGCCTTAAGTCTTATTTGTATAAGCCAAGTGCTAAATTTAGGTGAAATCCAGGCCAGTAATGCATGGAGGGGTTAAATTGCTGTTTGAAAAAAGCAGTCCGGAGCTCCAACAGTTAATATACTCTTCCCGCCACAGAGCCTCTGGCTGCTAAAATGGATCCGGTCACCTGCACTAAGAAGCAAAGTGGGAGGCAGTGCAAGAGCGAGTCCTGGTATCTCCTGCACTCCTTTCTCCAGGGACCTTGCAAACTGATCCTCCTGTGCCCATAAAGGCTCAGCACCAGGTGCAGAGAGTCCAACTCTCCGGCTGCCACTGCCAGTCTCTCCTGGGAAGGCGGACGTTCACCATAACTGCGTCACCACCCGCCGCCAGAAGGATGTGCACCGGCCGAAAGGGAGGTAAGAGTCTGAGACATATAGTGCCTCCGCTGCGTTAGGGCCTAGGGACCCCCAAAGGAACAGCTGGGGCGGAACACGCAGCAGCCGGGAGCCCCAGCACAGAAAGGGAGATGACACGCAGGCCCGGGTCTTTCTTAACCACTCACCAGGCCACCAGCACACCGAGACCTCAGCTCCGATGAAGGTGCACATCGCTCCTGGGGTCCAGGGGCCACCAGATAGTCACTAGCAAAGTTAGGCTAAGTGCACACGTACCGGAACTCTCGCGGAAATTACCGCGAGAATTCCGGAATTCCAGTCCGCGGGAAAATCGCATTTTAAATTCCCGCGATTTTCCCGCGGAAAAACTAGCATTTTGCAAGCGTAATTAGCTTGCAAAATGCTAGCGTTGTCCAAGCGATCTGTAGCATCGCTTGGAGAACTGATTGACAGGTTGATCACACTCGTCAAACATAGTGTTTGACGAGTGTGACCAACTTTTTACTACTGAGGCCGCCTATGCAGCATCAGTAGTAAAAGATAGAATGTAAAAAAAAAAAAAAAAATAAAAAAATATTGTTATTCTTACCTTCCGACGTCCCGCGCAGGCATTCCCAGTAGTCCTTTGCGAAAATGCCCGCGATGACATCAGTTCTCGCGGGATCGCGACGTCTCTCGGTAATTCGCTATGACGTCGCGCGAATTACCGCGAGACTTTGCGATCCCGCGAGATCGGACGCCATCTCGGGCATTTTCGCAAAGGACTACTGGGAACGGGAGCGTGGAGAGAGGCGGGAAGGCTGCGCGGGACGTCGGAGGGTGAGAATAACAATATTTTTTATTTTAAATTCTATTTTTTACAGGGATATGGTACCCAAAGCCCGGAGGACAGTCTCCTCTCCTCCGGACCGTGGGTACCATCCGCAATTGTTCTGCTTACTTTCAGCATGGTCTGCACAGCCACATGCGGGAAGGAAGCGGAACAATGCATTCCTATGGGTGCGGGATCGCAGCGATTCCGCAAAATAATGAGCATGCTGCGTTTTTTACCGCGAAGCGATTCCGCCGCGGAAAAAACCGCAGCATTAGCACAGCATTGCGGAATCCCATAGGAATGCATGGGATGCTTATTTTTCGCGTTTTCGCAGCAAAATCGCGAGGTTAAAACTGCCGCGGAAATGCGAAAAAAACGCCACGTGTGAACTCAGCCTTAAGGTATTGAATAATTTTGGCCTGGAAGCGAGAGCCGCAGGGACACATGTCCTCCCTGATGGAGATCCAGGCCACGCCCCCCAAGTAATCACACTTTTAATAGAAATGCAACTGTTGGTCTCTACTGTACATGTGAGCTTTGTGCAGCGTGCATATAAATAAATACAGGTGTGAGAATGAGAAAAACTAAGTACACCCTGTTTAATTTCTATGTTCAGTCCTGTTCCACAGGACTGGCACATAGCAAACGTGGTACCAATATTCAAAAAGGGCTCCAAGAGTGAATCTGAAAATTATAGGCCAGTAAAGTCTAACCTCTATTGTTGGTAAAACATTTGAAGGGTTTCTGAGGGATGTTATTCTGGATTATCTCTATGAGAATAACTGTTTAACTCCATATCAGCATGGGTTTATGAGGAATCGCTCCTGTCAAATCAATCTAATCAGTTTTTATGAAGAGGTAATGTGACAGACTCAGCTCCTGCCGAGCCCATTTTTTGAGTGGACCCTCTGGGTCATGGCACCCACCCACCGAGGGCGAGCTTACCTTGTGAGAATCCACCCCCTGTACAGGGAGTGTCAGGGGCAAGACCAAGGGGGTGAGCCACCACGACTGCTGGGACCAGATGGCCGGCTCAGGGGACACTAGACGAGTGTCTGACGACAAGGACGAGCAGGAAGCAAGACGAGACAAGACGTAGGTGCAAGGTAACTTCATTAGGATAACATACAGTTTAAACAAGCAAACGTGCAAGGTGCGCGCGTGGGCACGCCAAGGTCCATACAATGGTATGTGCCAGGTGGCACGCCTAGGTACAGGTATCGGCACGATGGCATCGGACTCCGGACTGCTGGCAACGATCGACATCATCAAGGCATCAGGCTGCGGACATCAGCTCCGGACGTCAGGCCGCAGTCATCCAGCTCATGATCTCTGGCAGTGATCGGCAGGTTCCGGGCATCCGGCGGGCAAACCAGGTTCCAGGCAAGGAGGCACGACAGATATCCGGGCATGGTGCGTGATAGGGAACATGCCGAGGTCCAAGGCTAGGTGCGTGTGTAGGGGACACGCCAGGGTTCAAGGCTAGGTGCGCGTGTAGGGGACACGCCAGGGTTCACAGACAAGACACGCCAAGGCATGAGACAGAGTGCGAGTGTAGACACACGCCAAGGCACAAGGTACGAGACAGAGTGCGTGTGTAGAGACACGCCAAGGCACGAGACAGAGTGCGTGTGTAGAGACACGCCAAGGCACAAGGTACGAGACAGAGTCCTGAGCGTGCAAAGGGCACGCCAGGGTCAGGCGAGGCAGAGTCCTGCGCGTGCAGAGTGGCACGCCAGGAACAGGATTCAAGGACCAGGTTAGGACCTGTGCGTGCAAGAGGGCACGACAGGGTACATGGCCAAACCTGCGCGTACTATTATAGAAGCACGGGGGAGGTATGCCATGGGCAGGCGAGGGCCTGCACGTGCTTTAGAGAGCACGCAGAGCACAGTGCGGAAACAGCGTGAAGTGCAATGGAGCACAGAGGGCACGGCTGGGGCACTGGCTAGCTGATCGGGCTGTGGCACAGACAGACGGGCAAGACTCCAGCGAACCCGGCTGAGGCATGGCAGGCGACACAGCTGTCACTGACCGACGAGCACGGCTGAGGCACAAGCAGGCGGGCACGGCTAGGGCGCGCACGGCTGAGGCACAAACAGGAGGCTAGGAAGGCCAGGGGCATGCAAAGAGCATACGAAGAAACAGAGCAAGGGAAGACAAGACGAGAAACAAGGCAGGGCTTAAGCAGAGTACAGAACCAGGAACGGAAGCAGATCAGAGCAAGAACAGAGCTAGCAGAGGAGCGTAGGCCGAAGCCCAGAGCTGGGCCAAGGGAGAACCTTGGGACTAGCTTAGAAACGTGCAAGAGAGCATAATAGGAAAGAGTCTAGCAGCGGAACGTAGGCAAAGCCCAGAGCCGGGCCAAGGGAGAACCTTGGGACTACACATGGAAAAGAGAGGAGGAAGGGTGCGTGTGCCAGGGAGCACAACAGAGCACCATAGGAGAGAGCGAGGCAGAGCAAGCAAAGACCATAGGGAGGAACAAGGCAGAGCAAGGCAAGATACGGAACAAAGCATAGCGAAAACAGGCTAGGCAGAGAAACAGAAGGACTACAAGTCCAAGCAGGACAAAGACGAACATGGCACAACAGACAAACATAAGACAAGGCACGGGACAAGAGATGGAGTACGAGCACAGAGCGTGTGCAGAGACGCACGACAGGGCAGAGTGCAAGGGCACAGAATAGAGGGAGCGCCCCACAGACCATGCAGGGACACCACACAATACTCAGGCCCTGAGCAAAGGAAGGGGCGGCCTGATATAGGGCATAGCACCTCCTCTTCCAGGTCAGGACCAGGGGAGCACTTCCGGGTTCAGATCCACAGGCTAACAGAGCACAGTCACATGATCAGAGTTCCAGACATGACGAGACGACTGCAGATCCAGTGCTGAAACCTAGACAGGTCACATGATCAGAGTTCCAGACATGACGAGATGATTACAGAACCAGACAGTGCAGGATCTTTAGGAAACGTCACATGATCAGCATTCCAGACATGACGAGATGATTGCAGAACCAGACAGTGCAGGATCCAGGCAGGGACACATGATCAGGGACTCTAGACAAGACGAGAAGATCACAGAAGGCAGAGCAGAAATGCAGGCATCCTGCAGCTCAGACATGAGGTGAGTGTGCACACTGCTCTAGTGAACATGCAGGACAGCAGACAAGATATGCGCATGCACATCGCTCCAGGAGTTCTTGAGACAAAACAGACATGGCAGACATGACAAACATGGCGGACATGACAGGTAAGCTATAGACTGGACCAAGATGAGTCATTGGGGTGGTATATCTTGATTTTTCCAAAGCGTTTGATACCATGCCACACAAGAGGTTGGTACACAAAATGAGAATGCTGGGTCTGGGGGAAAATGTGTGTAAATGTGTAAGTAGCTGGATTAGTGATAGAAACCAGAGGGTGGTTATAAATGGTATATTCTCTAACTGGGTCTCTGTGACCAGTGGGGACCGCAGGGGTTGGTGTTGGGACCTATTCTCTTCAACATATATATTAACGATCTGGTAGAAGGTTTGCACAGTAAAATATCGATATTTGCAGATGATACAAAACTATTTAAAGCAGTCAATACAAGAGAAGATAGTATTCTGCTACAGATGGATCTGGATAAGTTGGGAACTTGGGCCGAAAGGTGGCAGATGCAGTTTAACAATGATAAATGTAAGGTTATACACATGGGAAGAAGGAATCAATATCACCATTACACACTGAACGGTAAACCACTGGGTAAATCTGACATGGAGAAGGACTTGGGGATCCTAGTTAATGATAAACTTACTGTTATGAGTGGCGGAAGGCACTAAAAAAAAATAAATAATTAATGTGCCTTCGCCACTCGGGGTCCACCGTGCGGCAGATGGCAAAACCGCTGCTAAGGGAGGCAGAGCACTACAGCGGTAGTGTGCACAGGGTTGAACTGCACCTAGTGCACTAAAGCAAGCTCTGTTAGGACTCACAGAGCTGCACAAATAACAAATACAAAAACGCTGAGTCTGAGTAACCTACTCAGATACTCAGCAGCACACGTACGGTAGTCAATAATCGGAGTAGTTAAAAGACGTCACTACATCCGAGTGGACTTACCGTTGTAGGACACGTCCACGGCGTCGCAACTGCGAACGCCAAAATGACTGCAGGCGCAAATGCAGGACGCTGACTGCTGCAACAGGTGATGCTTGAGCACGCTGGCGCTAGCGCAATACTGGCTGTACCCAATCACTCACACAAACGTAATATCAAAGGGAAGGGGTTTCATAATGAGTCATTCACCAGACCAAGCATCCATCACCAAGCAAACAGCAGCAAGTATAGAAAATACTAGCGCATGGCATAACGGCCATGCACACTTTTTATAGCGTACGGGACCTGCCAGAAATCTCCAGAGCCCTGAGCTGAACCAATGGAATCAGGAGCAGGACCTGAGCACCTGACTCCTGAACTCCAATGGGAGCTCATTCCATGAGCATGCTCAGAAGCTGGCTGAAAGCACTTAGCCTCTGGAGACAAATGTGAGGATCTGGATCTCTGCATATGTATGGCAGGACACAGATTCCTAACATTACCCCCCCCCCCTAAGGCCCCCTCCTCCCTGAGCCTTCAGGGCGAATACCCTGTGCCCTACGGTGGCATAGGGCTCAAACTTGTCCGAGGGCGAGCTTGGTGTCCCGGTAGGAGATACAGTAACCCGAGACACCTGGAAGGCATCAGAGGAATCAAGGTCACCAGGTTTCAAGAGGGACACTTGGGAGATAGTAGGAGCGGGAGTGACAGGGGCACGCCACCGTGTGTCGGCAGATGTCACCACCCTCTGCCTAGGAGGGTTAGGCTGAGCACATAAGGTGCAAGCCTGAAAAAAAATTTTTATTTCCCGAGCTCTATGGGGCCACCAATACGCACCAGCCAATAGTTTTGAGACCTGCATATAGCCCCGATGGTGGTGCGTGTTAGGCGCATGCGCCCAGGCGAGCACCTGAGCCCTAAGATGAGGAGGGACAAAGGTCTCGATAACCGGTCCAGACTCTAACCTTTGCGGGGAGCCGGCTTCCGGAGAAACCGCACCGACATGATGACAACCGCAGATGGATTCTTGTTCAGAGTCTGGATTAACGTTGGTACGAGACACCTCCATGGGCTCAGGAGGTAGAACCTCTGGCTCGTCTAGCTCAAGGGGAACAAAAAAATTTGGGAGCCGAAACGGATTTGCGCTTGGAGTGAGCCCGCTCCATACCGCGCTCCGAAAAACGGAGGTCGATACGTGAGGAGACTGAGATTAGCTCCTCCAAGCTGGTGGGTATCTCTCTAGTTGAGAGAGCATCTTTCACATGCTCCGCTAGACCTCGCCAAAAAACGGGGATTAGGGCCTTGTCGGACCATTCCAACTTGGACGCCAGTGTCCGAAAACGGACAGCGTACTGGCTGACTGAGAGTGACCCCTGAGTAAGGGTGAGTAACTGCAGGGACGTATCAAGCGTGACCCGAGGACCGAGAAAAACTTGCCTGATGGCAGTTAGCAACGGTCCGAATCTCGGGGTCGCCACGCTCCCACAGAGGCGTAGCCCATTCCAGCGCCTTGCCCGACAGTAGGGAGATAACAAAAGCCACCTTAGCCCGCTCTGTAGGGAATTGCGCTGCCAGCAGCTCTAGGTGTATCGAGCACTGGCTGATAAAACCCCTACAGGAGGCACCATCCCCAGCATATTTATCGGGCAACGGGAGGCGGGTAACTGTCGGCGCAAGGGTGGACATGGACATACGCCCTACCTCATCCGTGAGTGCCTGGACGGCAGCATCTGTAGCCTGCGCAGCTGCGAGAGACCTCTCCAGGGTAGCAAGATGAGCCTCGAGCTGACGCACAAGCTGTAACAGCTGCTGCTGATCTGCCATCTCTTAGCCAGACCCTGGTGCTAGTATTATGTTATGAGTGGCGGAAGGCACAAAAAAATAATTAATGTGCCTTCGCCACTCGGGGTCCACCGTGCGGCAGATGGCAAAACCGCTGCTAAGGGAGGCAGAGCACTACAGCGGTAGTGTGCACAGGGTTGAACTGCACCTAGTGCACTAAAGCAAGCTCTGTTAGGACTCACAGAGCTGCACAAATAACAAATACAACAACACTGAGTCTGAGTAACCTACTCGGATACTCAGCGGCACACGTACGGTAGTCAATAATCGGAGTAGTTAAAAGACGTCACTACACCCGAGTGGACTTACCGTTGTAGGACGTGTGCACGGCATCGCAACTGCGAATGCCAAAATGACTGCAGGCGCAAATGCAGGACGCCGACTGCTGCAACAGGTGATGCTTAAGCACGCTGGCGCTAGCGCAATACTGGCTGTACCCAATCACTCACACAAACGTAATATCAGAGGGAAGGGGTTTCATAATAAGTCATTCACCAGACCAAGCATCCATCACCAAGCACACAGCAGCAAGTATAGAAAATACTAGCGCATGGCATAGCGGCCATGCGCACTTTTTATAGCGTACGGGACCTGCCAGAAATCTCCAGAGCCCTGAGCTGAACCAATGGAATCAGGAGCAGGACCTGAGCACCTGACTCCTGAACTCCAATGGGAGCTCATTCCATGAGCATGCTCAGAAGCTGGCTGAAAGGACTTAGCCTCTGGAGACAAATGTGAGGATCTGGATCTCTGCATATGTATGGCAGGACACAGATTCCTATCACTTACCTGGAGCAGCCAGTGCCAGGCAGCGGCTGCCAAGGCAAACAGGATCATGGGGTGCATTAAAAGAGCTCTGGATACACATGATGAGAGCATTATACTGCCTCTGTTCAAATCTCTGGTTAGACCGCACATGGAGTACTGTGTACAGTTTTGGGCACCGGTGCTCAGGAAGGATATAATGGAACTAGAGCGGGTACAAAGGAGGGCAACAAAATTAATAATGGGGATGGGGGAACTACAATACCCAGAGAGATTAGCAAAATTAGGATTATTTAATCTAGAAAAAAGACGACTGAGGGGCGATCTAATAACCATGTATAAGTATTTAAGGTAGGGGCGTAACTAGAACTGATTGGACCCCATAGCAAACTTTTAAACGGGGCCCCCTCAAAGACACACCCCTCCAGGAACTACATTTCCCAGAGGTCCATGCTGCAGGCAGCTCTGCAGAGAGCTAATAGACAGGGAGAGCTCAGGGAAGGGACGGGACTGAACTAGTCTGAAGCAATACACTCTGTGACTGGCTGCAGGCAGGGAGGCGGGCCCAATATGTGCTTCGCTACGCACAGCAGGCACAGAAATGCAGCGTAGGCTGCAAAATCATAGTGTACATTTTTTCCGCCGGGGCCCCGGATCCCCTACACCAGTGGTCCCCAACCTTTTTTGCACCAGGGACCGGCTTCAAGCAAGACCATTCTTCCATGGCCCGGCAGGGCGGGGATGGAGGTGTGACGGGGCGGGGCTTTGGTCATAAGGGGGCGGGGCTATGAACACGGTTGTAGTTTAGCAGTGCATACTTATCATTTAATTATAACATTTATAATGTGACTCAACTCACCATAGGTTTTGAATGAGTGGGAGTACCTGGCTTGTTTCTCAGTTTCAGTGGGAGCACTGGGCTACTTCTACTGATGACCGTCACTGCTAATGATGATTGGAACCTACAAGGAAATGGAGCATTGAGCACTTAAGAAAAATTGTACTGGAGTACTGTACATGCTGATTATTTTCTAATAATCAGAAAATGTATTTGTGGTTCCCCCCATCCTGTCCAGCTCTGTGTGGCTCCCCCTGTTGTATGCATGGCTCCCCTGTCCCATCCTTGTATACATGGCTCTGCTCCCACTCTCCCATCCTGTATACATGGCTGTGCTCCCATCCTGTATACATGTCTCTGCTCCCACTCTCCCATCCTGTATACATGTCTCTGCTCCCATCCTCCCATCCTTGTATACATGGCTCCGCTCCCACACTCCCATCCTGTATACATGGCTCTGCTCCCACTCTCCCATCCTGTATACATGACTCTGCTCCCACCCTCCCATCCTGTATACATGGCTCTGCTCCCACTCTGCCATCCTGTATACATGTCTCTGCTCCCATCCTCCCATCCTGTATACATGGCTCTGCTCCCACCCTCCCATCCTGTATACATGGCTCTGCTCCCACTCTGCCATCCTGTATACATGGCTCTGCTCCCATCCTCCCATCCTGTATACATGGCTCTGCTCCCACTCTCCCATCCTGTATACATGGCTCTGCTCCCACTCTCCCATCCTGTATACATGGCTCTGCTCCCACTCTCCCATCCTGTATACATGGCTCTGCTCCCACTCTCCCATCCTGCATACATGGCTCTGCTCTCACTCTCCGATCCTGTATACATGGCTCTGCTCCCACTCTCCCATCCTGTATGCAAGGCTCCGCTCCCACTCTCCCATCCTGTATGCATGGCTCTGCTCCCACTCTCCCATCCTGTATGCAAGGCTCCGCTCCCACCCTCCCATCCTGTATGCATGGCTCTGCTCCCACTTTCCCATCCTGTATACTGTACATGGCTCTGCTCTCACCCTCCCATCCTGTATACATGGCTCCCCTGTCCCATCCTGTATGCATGGCTTTGCTCCCACTCTGCCATCCTGTATACATGTCTCTGCTCCCATCCTCCCATCCTGTATACATGGCTCTGCTCCCACTCTCCCATCCTGTATGCATGGCTCTGCTCCCACTCTCCCATCCTGTATACATGGCTCCGCTCCCACCCTCCCATCCTGTATACATGGCTCTGCTCCCACTCTCCCATTCTGTATACATGGCTCCCCTGTCCCATCCTGTATGCATGGCTCCCCTGTCCCATCCTGTATGCATGACTCCGCTCCCACCCTCCCTCCCTTGCATATATGGCTCCTCTCCCACTCTCCCTCCCTTGTATATATGGCTCTGCTTCCACTCTCCCAGCCTCCCTTGTATATATGGCTCCGCTCCCACTCTCCCTCCCTTGTATATATGGCTCTGCTTCCACTCTCCCAGCCTCCCTTGTATATATGGCTCCGCTCCCACTCTCCCTCCCTTGTATACATGGCTCCCCCATCCTCCCCCATCATACTTACCCTCACGTCGCTGAACTTCCCTCCCTGCATCTCGCAGCGCTTCAGCTTCTTCCTGTACAGAGTGGTCACGTGCTACCACTCATTAAGGTGCATGAATATGGACGCCAGGCCTATTCATGACCTTAAATGAGCGGTACACTTGACAGCTCAGCGCTGGAATCTGGATGAAGCCGCCGCACCGACAGGGACCGCTATGCAGGGTGAGTATCAGCTGCTACACAGCCGCCGGCTCACCTTGTGTCCCCGGACCGGCAAGAGCACTGCAACGGCCCGGTGCTGGGCCGCGGACCGGTGGTTGGGGTAATTAAATTGCACTACCGGGTAGCGGCGATCGGAGCAGGGGACCCGGGCGGTGGGCCCCTATATGGGCCGAGCCCCAAAGCAACCGCTTCGGCTGCTACCCCGGTAGTTACGCCCCTGATTTAAGGGGACAATACAAATATCTCTCCGAGGATCTGTTTATACCAAGGAAGGTGACAGTCACATGGGGGCATACTCTGCGTCTGGAGGAGAGAAGGTTTTTCCACCAACACAGAAGAGGATTCTTTACTCTTAGGGCAGTGAGAATCTGGAATTCCTTGACTGAGGAGGTGGTGATGGCGAACTCAGTCGAGGGGTTCAAGAGAGGCCTGGATGTCTTCCTGGAGCGTAACAGTTTGGTATCTTACAGTGATTCTTTAGAAGGACGTAGATCTGGGGATTTATTCTGACGGAATATAGGCTGAACTAGTCTTTTTTCAGCCTTGCTAAGTATGTTATTATGTTACTATGTTTTTATGTATCAAAGCATAGCAAAAAAGCATCTTGTCCTTAGAAGATCTTAAGATTAGGTACATACAGTCTCACAAGAACAACACCACATTACAAATTACACCATCTCATAAAATGTTTCTCACAAACTAGGCCAAAATGCAGAAGCAGTATGTTAAAAACTAAGTGTACCCATTAAATAATAGCTTGTAGAACCGCCTTTAGCAGCAATAACTTGAAGCAATCATTTTCTGTACGACTTTCTTGCATCATTCTGAAGGAATTCCGTTCCTTGTAACATAGCATAAATTCAGCAAAGTGCCTCCTCCAAACTGTTTCCACAATGATGGAATTTTACAATTGGTCAAAATATATTGGTATGTTGAACCATTAACATTACCCTTCAAAAAGTGCCTAGTCCAAACTTTTCTACTACACCAAATTCTCAGTATACTAGCAGGTAAAATTCTCTGTGCATTCACTGTGATTCATCCACAAAATTACCAAACACTAAAACGTGATTCATAACTCCAGAGAACACATCTGCACTCAAGTCCAGCATTTTACACCAGTCAAGGCAATATTTGACATGGAGCATGTTGACCTTTTGGCTTGTCACTCCATCATAGAAAGCAATTGGGCTCCTGATAAACCGTTTATGTGCTGATGTCCAGAGGCAATCTGCAAATCTGTAGATGGTAGCCTGCATAAGTGGAGTAGACTGGGTATGGCCCTTTTAATGTTTGATACAATTGCTCTAAGTTTAACCCCTTTTAATGGTTTTCTGATCATAATCTATTTATGTCTTATCTTTAGGATAGGTCATTAATATCAGATCAATGTGGATCTTAAGGCCCTTTTACATTTAGCGATGCACCAGCGATCCAACCAGCGATCCGACCCGGTCAGGATCGCTGGTGCATCGCTAAATGATCGCTAGTGAGCTGTCACACAGAAAGATCTCACAGCGATGCAGCAGCGACGCAGCGCACGATACTTACCATTCACACACAGCGATCCTGCGTCCTCCCGCCCGCCTCCACGCGTCGCTGGACGTCACAGCAGGAAGCCCCAGCAGGAAGCAGACGACGAGAAATGGAGCCGGACATTCTCGCGCGATCAGCGATGAGCAGCGGGGGAGCCGGTCGCTGGTAAGTATCACACATAGCGATATCACTAGCAATATCGCTATAACGTCACAAAACCAGTGACGTTTTAGCGATATTGCTAGCGATATTGCTTAGTGTAAAACCCCCTTAACATTAGCCACCCCCACTGATCAACTATTACAATCTCTGGCAGAGGGCAAATGTAAAGATATTGAATGGAGCTGCACTGTGTAGTGGCTGCTGCCAGGAGTTGCAGAACAGATTCTATAACAACTCCTTCTTGCCTGGTAGACACAGCCCCTTTGTCAAGTCTGACTTTAGAATACTTATACTTCTCCTAGTGATTGAGATTTTCTTGTGACACATGGTACTCTACAATAATAGTAAATTTGGGTAACATGTTTTTCGATTTTTATACATTACATATACAGAAATTTTGGAAAAATAAGCAGTTATGTAAACGTTAAGTCTTTTTTGCTTTGAAAAAGATGGTCATGCCACATAAAATAGTTAAGGAATTATAAGTTAAATTTAAACACTTTAAATGCCCGAAGTGTGGCAAAAATGGGAGAAAATAT